>NC_056515.1:6464961-6493311 GCF_014905685.2 Nematolebias whitei
AAAATTAACCCGAAGTGCATAACTGCCGCCAATGGCAGCCACACTCCAAGTGCTATATTGCTAAGATCTTTGCTTCAAGCTTTAGCATGAAATGTTGGTCAGCACTGTTTGTCCGTTAGCAAAATATTTCATGACCCATTGGGTTTATTTTAACTTTCAGAAAATTATTATTATTAGACATTCATCTACAAGTGATTAACTTTTGGAGTCAATCTAATTTTAGATGTCTGTCACAGCTAATCCATATTAGCCAACATAAAACTTGCTATAACTCAGTAATTTTTATAGAAATTGAGCTAAAATGTGCTGTGGTAGTAGCCGAGGGTCATTCACAACAAAAACTTTGAAAGTGCCATTTTACACACACTGTTTTCAAGGTTTGGCCCCAGTTGCTAAAGCTCCATCATTTATTAAAATAAGACTTAAACTTTGGTGTAAAGGCCAGCAGGAAACATGCATTTCTTCAATGATTGCTAGGTCTTTAAATTTAAACATTACTAATTGATTTGTAGTTGTAGTGCAAGTAGCTTCAATTTTTATAAAGTAGCACTTTTTTTGTTTTACTTTTGCTTCTCCTGAATCTTGACTCAGTTTTTCCATCTCGGTGTGTTAAGGAAGGCAGACAATAATTTATCTTCTCTGCTGGGAGCTCCAGCAGGGACACAGTGAACTAAACCATCTGGTATTCTCACTGTTGAAGCAATAAGAGGCCTTCTCTTCTCCGTCCTGTGGATCAGCTTTCACGTCTGTGTGCAGGATTCAGAACTTTGGGTTTTGAGTTTGTGCCTGTGCTTATGTGTGTGTGTGTTTCTCATTTATAATTTGGGGCTGAGAATGGTTGAGTATTCGCTGATGGAAGTGATCAGAGTTGGAGTCACTGATATGTCTCAATTTAAAATGCTTATATAACCTTTTTTTGAACTTAGTCGCAAACAGGAAAAATATTTGTTAGGCTTAAGATTTTTCTTACAACTTATATAAAAGTAACCACATTAGCTTTTAGCTAATATTAGTTTACCAGAATTAGCGTTTTATTTAATCTAACCAAAACTCAGTGGTGCGTGATGCCGTCAGTATGCATTTGTCCATATTCACCAACATCAGGAACGTATAAAGCTTTAACAACTGCTAAAAGGTGGACATAAAAGTTATGAACAGAATCGGTGACAAAGGGCAACCTTGGCGGAGTCCAACTCTCACCGAGAACAAGCCCAAATTACTGCTGGCGATGCAGACCAGGCTCTGACACCAGTCATACTGGGACCTAACAGCCCGTATTAAAGGGCCCGGTACCCCATACTCCCAGAGTACCCCCCACAGGGTCCCCCGAGGGACGTGGTTGAATGCCTTCTCCAAGTCCACAAAGCACATGTTGGCACGGTTGGGCAAACTCCCACGCACCCTCCAGGACCCTGCTGAGAGTGTAGAGCTGGTCCAGTGTTCCACGGCCAGGACAAAAACCGCACTGCTCCTCCTGAATCCGAGGTTCGACTAGCTGATGGACCCTCCTCTCCAGAACCCCAAAATAGACCTTACCAAGGAGGCTTAAGAGTGTGATTCCCCTGTAGTTGGAACACACTCTACGGTCCCCCTTTTTGAATAGGGGGACCACCACCCCGGTCTGCCAATCCAGGGGAACTTCCCCTGATGTCCACGCAATATTGCAGAGTCACGTAAGCCAACACAACCCTACAACATCCAGAGCCTTAAGGAATTCCGGGCGAATCTCATCCACCCCTGGGGCCCTGCCACCAAGGAGCTTTTTAACCACCTCGGTAACCTCAGCACCAGATATTGGAGGGCCCGACCCAGAGTCCCCAGGCTCCGCTTCCTCAGTGGAAGACATGCCGGTGGGATTGAGGAGGTCTTCAAAGTATTCCGCCCATCGACCCACAACATCCCGAGTTGAGGTCAGCAGCACACTACTTCCACTATAAACAGTGTTGGTGGCGTACCGCTTTCCCCCGCTGAGATGCTGGATGGTGGACCAGAATCGCCTCGAAGCCGTGCGGAAGTCATTCTCCATGGCCTCTCCGAACTCCTCCCATGCCCGAGTTTTTGCCTCAGCGACCACTCGAGCCACATTTCGCTTGGACTGCCGGTACCCATCAGCTGCTTCCGGGGTCCCATGGGCCAAAAAGGCCCGATAGGACTCCTTCTTCAGCCTGACAGCATCCCTCACTGACGGTGTCCACCATCGGGTTTAAGGGTTGCCGCCACGACAGGCACTGACAACCTTGCGGCTGCAGCTCCGGTAAGCCGCCTCGACAATAGAGGCACAAAACATGGTCCACTCAGACTCAATGTCCCCCACCTCCCTTGGAACATGTTCAAAGTTCTCCCGGAGGTGGGAGTTAAAACTCAATCTCACAGGAGACTCTTCCAGACGTTCCCAGCAAACCCTCACAATACATTTGGGTCTGCCAGGTCTGACAGGCATCCTCCCCCACCATAGGAGCCAACTCACCACCAGGTAGTGATCAGTGGACAGCTCTGCCCCTCTCTTCACCCGAGTGTCCAAGACATGTGGCTGCAGATCAGATGAGACGATGACAAAGTCGATCATCGGACTGTGGCCTAGGGTGTCCTGGTGCCAAGAGCACATATGGACACCCTTATGCTTGAACAAGGTGTTCGTTATTGACAATCCATGACGAGCACACAAGTCCAACAACAGAACACCACTCTGGTTCAGATCAGGGAGGCCGTTCCTCCCAACCACACCCCTCCAGATCTCACTATCATTGCCCACATGAGCATTAAAGTCCCCCAGCAGAACAAGGGAGTCCCTAGAAGGTGCACTTTCCAGTACCCCCTCCAAGGACTCCAAAAAGGGTGGATAATCTTAACTGCCGTTTGGTGCATAAGCACAAACGACAGTTAGAACCTGTCCCCCCACACGTAGGCGGAGGGAGGCCACCCTCTCATTCACCGGGGTGAACCCCAACACACAGGCACCAAGTTGGGGGGCAATAAGTATGCCCACTCCTGCTCGGCGCCTCTCACCAGGGGCAACTCCAGAGTGGAAGAGTGTCCAGCCCCTCTCAAGGAAACTGGTTCCAGAGCCAGAGCCATGCGTAGAGGTGAGTCCGACTATTTCTAGCCGGAACCTCTCAGCCTCACACACCAGCTCAGGCTCCTTCCTCACCAGTGAGGTGACATTCCACGTCCCAATAGCCAGCTTCTGTAGCCGAGGATCAGACCACCAGGGTCCCCGCCCTCGGCCACCACCCATCCCACATTGCACCCGACCCCTTTGGCCCCTCCCACAGGTGGTGAGCCCCTGGGAAGGGGGACCCACGTCTCCTCTTCGGGCTGTGCCCGGCTGAGCTCCATGGGTAAAAGCCCGGCCACCAGATGCTCGCCCGCGTGCCCCACCTCCAGGCCTGGCTCCAGAGTGGGGCCCCGGTGATCCACGTCTAGGCAAGGGAACATTAAGTCCGTTTATTTCTCTCATCATCGGGGTCTTTGGACTTCTAAAAGTTCAGCCATGCTTATCTAATTAGACATTATATTTTCAGTTATTCAGTAAACTAAAAACTAACTTTCACCGAATAACCACTTTTGGTAAGTTTCCAATCTTTTCACATTAGTTTTCCACAGTTGAACAAAGTGTGGGAGCTTTACTTAACAATAATTAGCCACATGGATATTAATGTGCGTTTTTTAGTGAGAAAATTAGCTTGTTTTGAGTTATGTATTCCAGTTTTATTAAGTAAGGTAAAAGTGTCTTACCTCTGATTTACTTAATTTTGTATTTTGCTTTGTGTGTTACCTGTTGTTTTGTCTGTACAGCACTTTGGTTGGCCTTGTCGCTGTTTTAAGTGCTCTATAAATAAAGTGGTATGGTATGGTACCTCCTGTTGTGGAAGTTAAATGTTTGTGCTTTAAGACTCTAATTGTAACCTGCTGCACTCACAGCGAGGCTCTAACTTTACAACTGCTTCAAGCTTTATAACTAAATTGGGAGAAATAATTAAAAAAAAAAGATGAATGCCTCCTGCCCCCCTTCTGTGATGTACAGTGGGAGGGGGAAGTCTCTCGTTGGACATTCTTGTGTTCAGCTGTGCTGGTTTCCAGGAGGGGCAAGGTCCTCTACTGCTGCTAATTACTCCCTGTCCTCAGCACCGGGTCAAGCATGTGGCATGTGTGTGGAGAGTTAAGCTTCAATTCAGGAAGGGATGCAGAAGGAGGCAGATAAGAATTGGGGGGACTGCAAAAGGACAAAGAATGTTAATCCACCCCTCCTGAATGAAAAAGTCCTAATACACTGGCCTGGCACCCCTCTTGCTGTCAAATGAAACGGTGCCGTCTGGAGTGTGCGAATACTTAGGAGACTGGGATCCACCACAGTCCTGGCATTAAGCCGAGAAGTGAGGATGGGGGGAGTGAGGCAGGGGGGTAAAATCTAGCATAAAATCTTGTGCTCCTTATGTAACTGAAAAAGTCTGAAAAAGAAAATAAGACATTTATAAATACAGAATATAGCTTGTTTCTTTCTGCAATATTACACCAACATTTCTGAATGAAGTCACCCTTTAAAAGCACTTTTATGAATCTATTATCCCTCACTGTGCTACAGACTCATCTAACCAACATCTGACAAACAATCCCATAAAAGTCTGAAACAAAATGAAACTCTCCAAATAATTCGTCACAATCTAATTTGTGCTTTTCAATTTAAAAGTTTCCATTTTACTTGGTCTGGAAGGACCCAGTCACAGGGGGAATACTCATTTAAAGTTTATAATAAAGAGAAAAAAAAAAACCTAAATGAGAGGACGTCACTGCATTAAAATGATAATAGCTTAGTAGTACTAACATGGGGTGCCTAAATCCCTATTCGTATGAGATTAGTTTTACCTAAGGCCCACATGTAATAAATAAATTACTCCCCAACGTCTGCTTTTTATGTGGCACATTCGCACGGGATAACCAAAGTCTGAGATTTAACTGAAATTTACAGACATCTTCCAGATATGATGTTAACGCGCTGCGTTGTCACGGCCAGGCCGGTCTATATAATGTGCTTCATGTGTGGTCCAGGACGGTTTCAGGCTTTTATGTGGTTGTACAAATTAGCACTAAAGAAAACTAAAGAATGCACAATATAAAATTGTGTTAATCTACTTGTTGAGGAGGAGGCAGGTCTGACCAGATGGTTTAAGAGGTAAAAAAAAAGAAGCCACGCTAAGCTCAGATGGACAACCTGTCACCGTGCGCATGAGCGTCTGCACGTCTGCTGACCTGCCGGTTGAAATGGACTTGTGACCTGTCCAGGGTGTCCTCTGCCTCTCGCACAGTGATGGCTGGACATGGGCACCAGTGACTCCTGCTACCCAAAAAGGAAAAAACGGGTAAATATAATGGATGGATGGATGGATGGATGGGTCAGCTGATCACGCGTGCATCTCCACACCTGCTGTCATCTGCGGTGAAGGAAGTAGCAGCATCTACAAAAGGCAAAGCGAGCAGGGTGTTAATTTAAAATAGCCATTTTTCCAAATGATTTTGCTTAAACAAAACCAAAAAACACCTAATTACTTATTGGATCCCACCCATTTCTGTTCAAATCACAGAGATGTCTATTTGCAGTGGATTAGTATTATCACAGGACCTTGGAGTTCAGCAAAATATAGTAGGTAATTTGCAGGGGAATTTTTACTTTACAAATTACTGACATGGCCGATTCCCACGAGATTAACAACACATACAATCTCCGTAATTATTACAAATAGCATGTGGTCCCTAGGTAAAACGAATTCTGTGCGAATAGGGTTTAAGACTACACTGTCTTTGTTACAGAGATAACAGACAACTTGCACATTTACAGTATCTCACAAAATGAATCAAAACTTGCAAATTCAATTACCGGTACTAAATGTGTGTGGGGGAGGGGGACCGGGTTTCCCCAAAGACACGATGGCATGTGTGAGACCTGTAGACAGAACCCTGATCCTTCAATTGGCGGAAGACCACACCATCTATTCATAAACACTATCTGCACACTAACTGTGTTTAACACAGGCAGGTGTTGTGTTGAGTTTTGTTACACTGTTGAGAATGGTTTTCCCCTCAAAAGTATAATAGATTTCCAGCCTCCAGAAGGTGTTTCCCTGCTATAACTGGGGGACACAACTCACCACACCACTGGTCCAATACAGCACTAATCATTTGAATGTCACACAAATTCTTAGCTAAATGCTTTTTTCAAATATTTGTTCACTAAAAGACATAGTTGACAGCCTGTCCTAACTTCAAAAAAGATTAAAAAAACCAAACAAACAGTGGATTTGTTGTTCCTCGCACCACCTCTGTACATAGTTCTTCAATTTTTGTGCTACATTCTTTGTACGACTTAGTTCACTATGGCGACCCCAATGCAGGGAGCAGCCGAAAGAAGAAAAAAAAAATCTCCAAAAACCGTTTTTGTTTGTTAATAGAAGCAATGCAAGTAAATCAACAATAACAAAGGAAAATAAAACAAAAGTACACATATACTGAGGACTAATGGCTGCATTGCATTCGCTGTTTGTGTCATTTCCCCCTGCCTGGCCGCAGCGCAGTGACAACAGAGTGACTGAAAGTGAGGGTCCACACGGGTCACACAAACAGTCTGTGTGTGCTCAGGGTGGATACGAGAGGGCTGTGGTCAGAGGGAAAATGATTTTTTAGCATCCACTTCCAAAGTTGTTGGTTTCTCCAAGGACCTGCCATGAAAAGTTGTAAACATCTCACTTTAATAAGTTGGGACTGAGACTCCAGGCTGTGGTCAGGATGTGGTCTGGACAGCTTTCTGTGGCAGGTCGACTATTGCTGACTGAAGTCTGTGAAAGAAGGTGTGTTTAACTGATGTTCGCTTTAGTTTGGCTCTAAAGTACCTCACTGCCTTAAATAAATGTTTCTGTTTTTCCTTCTTATTTAATGTGAAACATTTTAATAGGAAAAGACTCTGATGAGGTTGTTGGTGTCTGTTTGGTGTGTTTTTCTTTCCTGGTCCTCCCCACCTTCCTCACTTCCAGGCGAGGTCTTGTTCAGAGCGATAAGGACCTAAAACCTCTGATGGTGTAGCAGACGTGAAGTGATAAAACAGCTGCTGTTTGCTGGGACTGGATCTTTGTGCATTAGCGATGACAGCACACACCCGTAAACTTGTTATGCTGCAGAGACAGACTGTTCACATGATTTGTGAGTGTGGGTTTTTGTTGCCCAAAGATGTTTTATTGCATCAATTATCAGTACTGTGTGTTGTTGTGATCTATAAAGCAAAAAAATGGCTGTGGTGTGTTTCAAACATCTGCTCAGTGGAGGCCCTCAGCTGGTTCACGTTGGTTTTAGGAACATTAGTTGGACATTTCCACATCAAATAATAAAATGATTGCTAATGTGGAGCCTGGTTTCCATGGATGGTCTTACAGGATTTGTTAATTAGAGATGAAATGCGTGCTTTCAGCCGTCACCACCACAATCTGACTCTGTATAAGGACGGGGGGACACTGTTGGCATCAGAGATTACATGAAAATGTCTAATGAAAGGCTTGGCTGGTTAAACCACGAACCTTATCAGACTGGAACTGGAACTTTTGTCTTTGTGCTGGCACTCCAGTATTTGGTCACCATGTGTTAACTGGGAGACACATTTTTCCATGCCTTGTATGGACCGCCTTTGTGCAGCTCCAAGTGATTGATTGATCTGTTTCCAGATGCATAATCTGCTCCTGGATGGTGAGGCAATAACTGCAGAGTCAAAACAGACTGTTGTGATTTTTATTGAGAATATTTGAGGTGGTCTGAGAAATATTTGCTTTTAGAAAGTCCTGGTTCTTATTAGGGAAATGTTTTAATAAAAATACATTCTGCTTTTTATGTCTATGTGATTTTGTGCTCAGCTGTGTGACTTAAAGCCATGGGTTTCTCTATTTTTAATAGATTTTTATGAAGTATCTTTGTGTATAATAATGATTGCTGAATTAAAAGACAGCATTTTAGATTAAGACCATTTTATGTTGAAAATGATGCATTTGTTGCCATTTTATTTAGACCATGAACGATTGTTATGGACAATCTAATTTTATTTCACAAAATGTCATGCTTGCAGTATTCATTTTTAATGACTCAGCTACCACTACATCAAACTTTAACAATCTGTAGAATTGAAAGAGTTCTTGAGGAGTTGCTATTTTTATGATGGCTGATGTTGATTAGCTGTGGCAGCCATCTTAGGTAATGATAAGTTTTAAAGTAAGATTTTTCAAAATGATGAGCACTTGGCCAATGCATTGCCAGTTACAGTCATAAAATATAACATGATTTGTATAGCCTTTTTAGTTTTCTAAGAGCAGTTGGCTTGCATTTGTTGGCTTCATGATTTATTCAGTTGTAGTCCATAGATATTTTTTGAAAGCTTCATTAACGTTTATATTCTCATGTTCAATATCTCAGTTCATGAGATATTTTGCTAACAGACATAAAGGGTTGACTCTCAGGGTTCATGTCACATTTTAAGCAAATATCTCTCACAATTTGTTAGCATTAAGAATATGTGGTGGGGTTGACTTTCAGCTAATACGGCACAAAATTTTAGCTCATCTGTCAAATTAACTGCATTTAACCCATTTAGTGTTTTTTATTTTAGTTTGACCAGAGCTGTTACATCCTTTTTTTTTATTTATTGTGGTGTATTTGACACCACATTTGAGTATCTTGATAAGATAGAAAGGCACTATTGTATATAAGTACAGTCCATTTAGCAGATTCAGCATTCAGCTTTTTTGTTTGTGTTTAAATAAATAGACTTGCTTTATTTTTGCCTCATAGTCTCCTTTATCTGCCGGCACGTGGGTTCAACATTTAACACAACAGAGCATGTCACTTTTCTGCAAAAATAAATCAGCAAAAACTTGTTCAGTGGTTTATGAAATCACACACACACACGCCCACACACACGCCCACACACACGCACGCACGCACGCACGCACGCACGCACGCACGCACGCACGCACGCACGCACACACACACACACACACACACCACTGGCACAGACATACACGAGCAAAACCATTAACTTTTGGCATCAGGCAATAATTAAAATCCTTTGTACTTTAACTGGTTTTGTACCAGTTGCAGGGAAGTTGTTCTGAATAGTTCCTTCATAGTTTTCTGCAGAGTTCAGCAGATTTACTTTTATGCAGAACATGTCAGAACATGTGACGTTGTAAAGTAAAAGTGAGCAGTGCCCATTCCTGCTGTCCACAACACAGCAGCTTGACTGATCGTGTGTACGGGTGAGTCCAACAATTCATCACTAATATTGCAGACAGTAATAAATACTCTTGTTAGAGCAAGGATTTGTGTGCCTGCAAGCTAAGTAAAGCTTTAAAAAGCAAGATATTAGCAGGTATAAATTGTGTCGCCCTTATAGAATTTACAGATAATTATTCACAAGATAAATAAATGAAGAAAAGAAATACAGCTTTTTTTTTTTTTTTTTTTACAATAACCACATCAAACAAACAAAACAAAAAAAGCAACGTCTGACTTACTGAATGGACTACCAACCTTAGAAATAAATACTTTTCCTAATAGCTAGACTAAATGTAAGACTTCCGAGAACTCAGAAAATGTGTTAATCCTCTGGACAATGTAGTGGAAATAAAACGAAAGTGTTCATGTTGAAAGGTCATGTGACTGAATAACAGCAATTACATTATTAGTTTAGTTGAAAAACAGAGTTGGAAGTAGCACACTGCTGGTCCTAGGTCAGTAGGTGTGCCCCCCATCAGACCAGGATACAAACAGACATTCAGTGCAGAACAGAGTCATATACAACTTGAAACTGGTCCCTTAGACCCAGGGAAAGGATTAGGAGACCTGGCTGACCCCAGCAGGACCTCAACATGATGCAGGCAGTCCATCGTGTTTGGACAGTTGTTGTCTTGCTGGAATACTGATTCAGGAGGGGTAAGATGTGAAGATGCAGGATGTCACTGATGTAACTTTGTGCCATCAGGGGCCATGCAATCATGCATTAGTCCTCAGTGGTAATATAAAACCACAATTCATCCCTGAACATAATATGACTCCATTCATCATTAGTTCTCCAGTTCTCGCACCATTTCAAATGCAGCTGTCTCTGATCTGGTGTTAATGGTAGCTACACATGTGATGATGACCCTGCAGTCTGGCTGATACCAGTCATTGGGACTGCATGATAATTTGAGGCATTTCAAAGAGTCTAGTACCTGTGGTTGGATGGCAGGAACATTACAGACCCTCCCTCCCTTGGTGTTGTCTGTCTTGGGCAACCAAAAATATCATGTGTGTGCCCTCACGTACCAATTGGTTCTGCTGATCCTCACTCACTGTTTTAATTAATTGCCAGTTACTCCAGCAACAACCTGATGATGACACTGTCAATCCACTCATGATGGCAGCACCACGGTTGTGTGGTTAGCACTGTTGCCTCACAGCAAGAAGGTCTTGGATTCAATCCCCAGTTGGACATGGAGGCTTTTTGTGAGGAGTTTGCATGTTTTCTCGTGCTTGCATGAGTTTTCTCTGGGTACTCCAGTTTCCTCCCATGGATAAAAAACATGCATGTTAGGCTGCCTTCAGGCCCAGGCCTCCCTTGCAAAAGAGATCTGTGATCTCATTGGGATTTGCCTGGCTAAATAAAGGTTCATAAATGTCATCACTGACATGTAATCCTAGACATGCAGCTCCTTGTATGTTAACTCATTTACAGGCACATCACTGGTCTGCATGTTAACTAGATTACATCCAACACCCCCCCCCCCCCCCAGCTTTCTGGGTGCTTTCATTTGTTGTCATTGAGTTTAAAATGCAGCTACAGCAACATAAGAAATAAGCATTAAGACCCAATCTAATGAATCAATTAATTATCAGTTAACAATATAGATTTTAACAATTTAGTAATCTTAATAAGCATAATAATCCAGGACTCCCTTGTAAATGAGTCCCCTAGGTGTTGTAATGAGGAGTTACCCAAGTGAACAGACTGAGAGGAAAACAGCACCAAACTCAAAACGTAGTTGAAAATATTTATTTACAGTGAGATGAAAATAAACTATTTACAAAAACAGGATCTGGGTCTGTGAAGACAGAGGAGGAGGATTACTTATTGACGAGGAGATGATCCAATAACTGAATACTCAGGTCTTTGAGGAGCTTACAGTGAAAGTAGTTTGTATGGCTGTTAGACAGGCTGAGGGGTTTTCTCCTTCCAGGATGATGACCAGGTGGACTGCAGAGGCAAGTGGTGGAAGGCGTGTGCAGGCAGCTGAGCACCAGGAACACAGGTAAGTATATCCTCAGGGACCTCTTCAATATTTCAAAAAACAGGACAGGATCCAGGACGTCAAGACTCTGAAAACATGGACACAAAACAAGGTAAGTCTTCTCAATCTTTGAACACTATACAGGGCTGGAGGCATATCTACCGGCAGGTAGAACAATGCTCCAGCACTGACTGGAGCGCCACTGGAGCCTTAAGTACTCCTGGCATCAATTAGGGAAACTGGTCTCAGCTGCGGCTGCTCATCAGCGCCGCCCTTGCCTTCAGGAACCTGGTGGAATGAAAATATCAAAACCCTACAGAACCCCCCTCTCAAGAATCGCCTCCTGGCGATCGCTGGCGCTTCTCAGGGTGATCTAAAAAAATTGGTGATAAGGCTGGGGTCCAGGATGAAGGATCTGGGGATCCAGGACCGTTCTTCCAGTCCAGATCCCTCCCAGTCCACTAAGTACTGGAACCCCCTACCCCTGCGTCGTACGTCAAGGATACGGCGTACCGAGAATGCAGGATGATTGTCAATGAGACGGGGGGGAGGAGGGAGGTTGGCAGGAGGGCACAGAGGGCTCTCAAGAACAGGTTTGATCTGTGAAACATGGAAGGTTGGATGGATGCGCATAGAAGCAGGAAGACTCAATCTGACGGCAGAAGGATTAATGATCCTGACTATAGGAAAAGGTCCAATGAACCGGGGAGCCAACTTCATGGGATAATCCTTTAAAGTAATGTCTCTGGTGGACAACCATACCTTTTGGCCGACTGAGTAGGATGGTGCCTTGGAACGTTGGCAATCTGCCATCCTCTTGTTTGTAGCCACGGTGCGAAGCAATGCTGCCTTAGTTTGACGCCAGATGCGTCTACAGCGTCTGAAATGGTGCTGTACCGATGGTACAGCAACCTCAACTTCCTGGCTGGGGAAGAGAGGGGGTGCATAACCCAGGGAGGCCTCAAATGGAGGTAACCCGGTAGCAGAAGAGGTATGTGTGTTGTGGGCATACTCTACCCAGACCAGGTGTTGAGACCATGCAGATGGGTTCTCCTGAATGATGCACCGGAGGGTAAACTCGATCTCTTGGTTGCATCTCTCTGATTGACCGTTAGACTGGGGATGATAACCAGACGTGAGGCTAGACGAGGCACCCAAAGAATTACAAAAAGCTTTCCAAACCTGAGAAATGAACTGAGGACCTCTGTCGGACACCACATCAACAGGAATGCCATGAATACGAAATACATGTTGTACCAACAACTGGGCTGTCTCAAAAGCGGAGGGTAGCTTGGTCAGAGGAACGAGATGAACAGCCTTGGAGAATCTGTCGATAATAGTGAGAATGACTGTATGGCCTGCTGACGGAGGTGACCCGGTAACAAAGTCCAAAGAAATGTGTGACCACGGCCGACTAGGAGTAGGGAGGGGCTGAAGTAAGCCTGCGGGTGGTTTATGTCCACTTTTGTTTCTGCTGCAGGTCTGACAGGCGGAGACAAATTCTTTAACATCTTGACTCATAGTGGGCCACCAAAAGTGTCTCTTTATTAGAACCATCATGTGGTTGGTTCCAGGATGGCATGACAGTTTGTTGGTGTGAACCCAGTCGAGGACGCGGGCCTTCACTGCTGAGGGAACAAACATCCTGTCCTCGGGGCCGGTTTTGGGATCAGGTTCCACTTTTTTTTCCACTCCAAGACCTCCTCAGTGATAGGCCATGAGAGCGCCCCGACCACACAGGACGAAGGGATGATGCTGACCTCCCTCTCACCATCATCTGATGCTGAGAATTGGCGAGACAAAGCATCAGGTTTGACATTCTTTGATCCGGGTCTGTAGGTGAGAGAGAAGTTACATCGAGCGAAAAATAGTGACCATCTCGCTTGTCTAGGATTAAGACGTTTAGCATTTTGAATGTAAACCAAGTTCTTGTGATCAGTCCATATGAGAAACGGAACATCAGTGCCCTCTAACCAATGTCGCCATTCCTCTAAAGCCATCTTGACGGCCAGAAGTTCTCTATTTCCCACATCATAGTTTTGTTCAGCTGCAGACAAACGTTTTGAAAAAAATGCACAAGGATGTATTTTATTATCCTCTTGACATCTCTGAGACAGAAAGCTGCTACCCCCGTATCAGAAGCATCCACCTCCAAAATAAATTGTCTCTTGGGGTCAGGGTGGTAGAGGATAGGAGCAGAGGAAAACAGATCCTTAAGTTTGTTGAAGGCTGAACCTGCTTCGGGAGTCCACCTGAAGGTCCGTAGTGTAGAGGTGAGCTGAGTGAGGGGGGCTGCCACCTGACTGTACCCTTTAATGAACCTCCTGTAGAAATTGGCGAATCC
Source organism: Nematolebias whitei (assembly GCF_014905685.2). Lineage (NCBI taxonomy): Eukaryota > Metazoa > Chordata > Actinopteri > Cyprinodontiformes > Rivulidae > Nematolebias > Nematolebias whitei. Next base: position 6,478,603 of record NC_056515.1, read on the forward strand.
CAGGAATCGTTGCAGCTGCTTTCGGTTCTCTGGGATGGGCCAATCCACCACTGCCTTAACCTTGTTGGGGTCTGTGCGATATTGTCCTCCTTCAAAAACAAAAACAAGAAATGAGACCGTGGAGACGTGGAACTCGCACTTTTCAGCCTTCACATAGAGTTGATTTTCGAAAAGTCTTTGTAAAACTGACCTGACATGTTGGGTGTGTTGTATGGGGTCAGTGGAGTAAATGAGAATGTCGTCTTAAGTACACAAAGACAAACTGGTTCAGAAAATCACGGAAAACATCATTAACTAGGGCCTGAAAAACTGCTGGGGCGTTGGTAAGGCCAAATGGCATTACCAGGTATTCAAAATGTCCTAACGGGGTCTTGAAGGCTGTCTTCCACTCATCTCCCTCTTTTATTCTCACGAGATGATAGGCATTACGAAGGTCCAGTTTGGTGAAAATAGTGGCTGAATGAAGTTGTTCATAGATAGAGTCGATCAGAGGCAGGGGGTACTTGTTTTTCACAGTAATCTGATTAAGCCCTCTATAGTCAATGCAGGGTCTTAACGTCTTATCTTTCTTAGAGACGAAAAAAAATCCTGCTCCCACAGGGGAAGTAGAGGGACTAATAATAGCGGAATTTAATGACTCTTCTATGTAATTCTTCATAGTCTCTTTTTCTGGGCCTGAAAGGTTAAACAGTCTGCTGGAGGGAAGAGGAGCTCCTGGCAGCAAATCAATGGCACAATCATACGGTCTGTGAGAAGGTAAGGATAGTGCCTGAGATTTACTGAATGCAGATTTTAGATCAAGGTATGCGGACGGAACATTGGATAAATCAGACTCTTCGGGTATCTCCTCCTTCTTCTTACATGAGGAGGAAATAGCTGACCGTAAACAATTATTTAGACAAAAAGAGCTCCATTTTTCTATTATTTTTGTCTCCCAGTTAATCACGGGGTTGTGAGTCTTTAACCAAGGGAAACCCAATATAAGTTGTGAAAAAGGAGAGTCAAAAATGAAGAACCTACCCCACTCGTGGTGATTTCCTGAGGTGATAAAATGAATGTCCTGAGTCAGGTTGTGTATCTGGGTGAGATTTTGTCCGGTGATTCCGGTAACTCTCATCGGGGTTGGTAGGTTCTGGGTAGGTAAGCCTAGCTGGGTTACCAGGTCTCTGCTGATGAGATTTTGTTCCGCTCCGGAATCGATGAGTGCTGCAACCAGAAGTTGACATTGTTTAGAAAAGATAGTCACTGGGAGGGTTAAACGAGGTGCAGGAGAAAGAGAAGAATTTCCCACCAAGATCTCCTGCTTTAATGGTGAGAATGTTTGTTTCCCTGGAGCGGGCAACGAGCGACAAAATGTCCAAGCTTACCACAATACATGCAGGCTCGCGCTCTTCTACGTTCCTGTTTCTCTTCCGGCGTTAGGTGAGTTTGTCCGATCTCCATAGGTTCTATCTCGGCTTCGTTAGGAGTTGAAAAATGACTGGATTCTCTTTGTGTAAAATGAGCCTCAGAAACAGGAGCTGAGCTGGCAGTGTAGTAGCCATAGCTTTTCGGTGTGTGACGCAACCCGGAAACAGGGGTTCTCTGGGAATTGTAGTTCTTCTCACGATTACGTTCTAATCGGCGATTGTCCAGACGAGTGGCCAACCTTATTAGATCGTCCAAACTATAGGGTTCGTCTCGTGCAGCAATTTGATCTTTAATGTAATCAGACAATGAATGAAGAAAGGTACCTTTTAGAGCCAACTCATCCCATTTAGTTTGAGCTGCAGTAATCCGGAACTCGAGGGCATGTTCGGCAACGGACCTTCTGCCTTGCCATAGTGTCAGGAGGCGCTTCACTGCTTCCTCCTGCTGGAGTGGATGATCAAACACAAGTTCAAAATCTTTTAAAAAACAGGCAAAAGTTAGAGTCTCGATAGATCGAGTTGACAGGTGGGCGTTGGCCCATCGAAGAGCATCTCCTTTTAATTGATTTACGATGTACATTATCTTGGAAGCGTCTGAAGCATAAGTTTTAGGAGCTCGATTAAAGGCCAAGCGACACTGCAAAAGAAAACCACCACAGTGATAGGGATCACCAGAAAAAAAATCATAGGGCCTGAAAATTGTCTCACTGGGCTGGTTGTCCATGTCTCTGGTTGTGGCTCGAGGACTGAGGTTCTCTGATGGGACACTTTGGGACGTAGGTAACAGAGTAGAAACTTTTTGAGTTAAAGCAAAAACCATACCTCCCATCTGATTAGATTGGTTGCACTGATTACTTTTCTGTAGTTCCAGGATCTGTTGCAGGGTCGCATCATGGTTGTCGATGCGCTTTGCCTGTGAGGACAATGAGTGTTGGGACTGTTCTCTCTCAGTCATGTTCTGGGTGATTCCTGGCTGGAGCATTCTGTTGTAATGAGGAGTTACCCAAGTGAACAGACTGAGAGGAAAACAGCACCAAACTCAAAACGTAGTTGAAAAAATTTATTTACAGTGAGATGAAAATAAACTATTTACAAAAACAGGATCTGGGTCTGTGAAGACAGAGGAGGAGGATTACTTATTGACGAGGAGATGATCCAATAACTGAATACTCAGGTCTTTGAGGAGCTTACAATGAAAGTAGTTTGTATGGCTGTTAGACAGGCTGAGGGGTTTTCTCCTTCCAGGATGATGACCAGGTGGACTGCAGAGGCAAGTGGTGGAAGGCGTGTGCAGGCAGCTGAGCACCAGGAACACAGGTAAGTATATCCTCAGGGACCTCTTCAATATTTCGAAAAACAGGACAGGATCCAGGACGTCAAGACTCTGAAAACGTGGACACAAAACAAGGTAAGTCTTCTCAATCTTTGAACACTATACAGGGCTGGAGGCATATCTACTGGCAGGTAGAACAATGCTCCAGCACTGACTGGAGCGCCACTGGAGCCTTAAGTACTCCTGGCATCAATTAGGGAAACTGGTCTCAGCTGCGGCTGCTCATAAGCGCCGCACCTGCCTTCAGGAACCTGGTGGAAGGAAAATATCAAAACCCTACACTAGGTTCAATGGGACTAGCCTGTATAAATAAAGGTTGAATGAATGAATTAATAATGTCAGTTAAATGGTGAGACAGACAGACAGACAGACAGCCATACAGACAGACAGACAGACAGACAGACAGATAGATGCTTTATTAATCCAAGGGGGAAATTTGAGGTATCCAATAGTATATTTCCATCTGAATGGTAAATGGACTGTACTTATATAGTGCCTTTCTATCTTATTTCAAGATACTCAAAGCGCGTTACACTACAATCTGTGTCCTCATTTACCCATTCATACAGCACTCTACTAGTGTTCTACATGCATCAGGATAGCACTCTACTAGATTTCTACAAAGCTAATTGAACAAATCATTCTAAAGAGACTAATCAGTGCTTTATCACATTCATACACTGATGGGACACACATCAGAGGCTATGAGGGGTTCAGTGTCTTGCCCAGGGACACTTCGACATTTGACTGCTGGTGGATTGAAACCCCCAACTCTCGCATTGGAGGATGACTGCTCAAACCACTCAGCCACAGCCGCCCCAACACACTTGGTGTGGAAAAGTTTTCTCAGAGTCAGCCTCATTATGAAGCACCACCTTCATGGTAAAGGACTGACTGCTTCTGGCAGGTGGGTTTTTTCTCTCTTAATTTCCAGCTGATGACAGATAAAGATGGCTTCCCATTCAGACCCTTCACCTCCTCTGAAACTCAGTCATTCCTGCTGACAGGAGGGTCACTGGTGGTATCTTTGCGGCATAAGTCATGGCGAGAGAAACTGATAGAGGTAGTCCAAAAAAGTTTAATCTGGTCCTCTGGACATTCAAAAAAACAAAAAACAAAACAAAGCAAAAAAAATGTAGAAACGTTTTGTCTCTCATCCGAGAGACTTTCTCAGTCTGAGGTGCTGTATTCAGCTCAGTCTCTTAAATTGCACCTTCTCAGATTGGATTAACCAGTTTGCTGCTGACAACCAAACCAGCTGCTCACATGGTCAAGAAGGACCATCAGGACCACCATGATAGAGGTAGTGCTTAAATTTGGGGTGCGGGGTTCAATTATTTGCCAACACACACATAAAAAGCTTTTAATACTCTAATTTCTGATGTCAAATAAGAAATATCCTTAAATCCTATTAAATTAATAGCTAACATTTTCTGCCCATATTGGTCTGTTTGTTCCATATTTTTGTGTTTACATGAGTAAAATCTGAACTTCAGCTGCCTAATTTCAACTTTTTATTCATTTTAGTTACTTTTGGTAAATGTCCTCATCTTTCTTTGATTGAATGTTGATGTTTTTAATGATGTCAGAAATGTCAGATCAGAAGATGAGGAGGAAGTTGTTATTCTTCTGATACTGCACAGATGTAGAGAAACACGTGCAGCAAAGTGGGTTTGAATGAAACCTCTATTTAAAAATGTCATTTTTCCCCCCTAAATTGATCTCTGCTGCACGTGAGTCAGGCGTAATGATATCCAGGGCTGTCCAGTTGCCACTAAAAGCTCTGTTTCAGTGTTTCGTTTTTACAAAGTACCTTTGACCTTTTGTTCCCTGTAAAATGGATTTTAAAAGTTGATGTTTTAACCGGTTCAGTTTGTGGATCCACTCAGGGGGTAATGCATCAGTTTATGTCTAACATTTATGTATCCTATTCTTGCTTTCATTTTATTTTTGTACCATAAATATCCATGAACTATCTTGTTTGTGGGTTTCTCCAAACTCAGACCTCACTTGTTGGCTTCATATCTTCTCCTCAGGTCAGATCTGTTAACCAAGTCCTCCTTTTTGTTCAGGTCTGTCTTCAGGCAGGACTTGCTTGTGTCACCATGATGCTTAATATGCGTCCATCTGGCTGCATGGACAGCTGTTAGTTCTGGGTGGTTTTGGCTGGTGCTGTGCGGTCCAGGGTCAAACTCCATGTCACATTGTTTTGACCAACTGTACCTCTGTGGTAGCCTGTTTACAGCCAGGGCGGCCAGCCTGAGAGTGTGCTAATTGCATGGTTGTGGTCAAAGTGAGACAGTGGTGTACATTGCAGTGAAATGGTTGGAAGGAAGGGTTTGTGTGCAGCTGTAACCTGTGATCATGGGGACCTATAAATGGGCACATCTCTCTTTAAATGGACAACATAAATTTTCTCAGAACCAACGTGGTGAAAGGTTCCACAGAGTAAGCACTGGTTCTGAGTCAGCAGAAAACAGATGATGAACAGAAAGGTGGTCAGAGATAAGCCTTTCTTTAAATGCACACTTTGTAAGGGGTATTTACTATGTAGAAACAGAACAACGTGGACTTTAAAAGTAACAATGTTACTGTTACTCAAATTGAAATACAGGAGTTTCTCCACTTTTCTACATAATCCTAACTTTTTTCTGTCTTTTTTTTTCTTTTACAGCAGAACCAGCTGACCTCTTGAAGATTTTAGATTTTCACAATTTACCTGAGGGCGTTACAAAAACAACGGGTTTCTGCTCACATCGAAGGTCATCACAAGGACCTGATGTGGCTTACAGAGTATCCAGAGATGCCCAGCTCAGTGCCCCCACAAAACAGCTTTACCCAGGTATGTGTTTGACTCCGCCCACTTTTGCACTTTTACTAATCACAGGTTTCAAATAAGCTTGATACAATTAATAGTTTTCTAAAAGAAGCTTCAGCTTATTCATGACAGACAGTGTGGCCTTTTCAAGACTTTTTAATTCTTGCTATTCAGTTTTATTTTATTTTCATCCCTCTTAGTAAATCTTGAAGCTTCATGTGATTAAGATAGCAATTTAGATTTGCTTAGATTAGTTTAGAGCAATTAACTCACAAAGTGCTGATTTCAGTCTGGATTTGGACCAAAGGACATGTGAATGTGAATCTGGACCCAAACCAGGTTTATTGCATGCCCAGGTACCACATGATGCAGTGAAGAGTGGTGAGGCCTTTATAAGAATGTGTACATGCACAGAGATTGGCTGTGTTAGACGTTTAATGAGACATTGGTGGTCGAAGCAGATGGCTGCTTGTCCTGAGCCTGGTTCTGATGGAGGTTTCTTCCTATCGTGAGGGAGTTTTTCCTTTCCACTGTTGCCTTTGTGCTTGCTCAGGATGGGAGACTGCATCGAAATGAAGACAACACAATCTTCTGGTTTCCTTCCTTAGATAAATAACTTTACTAATTGCATTTATAAAGTATGTGAATGTTTCTGTTCAGTGCCCTGAGATAACCTCTGGTGTGAATTGGCGCTATATAAATAAACTGACTTGAGATGAATTTTCTTATAGATATAGATACATACTCCTGACAAATGAGGATTCAAGTCAATCAGTCTGATAGCATCTGTCATGCTAAGGTTTATTCAGCTTATTGAAGGCATACAGTGCAGCTTTTTCCAACAAGGTTGCATTGTAATTTCACTAAATGAGGGCAAAAGCAACTTTCACCTGTCCTGCATCCTTAAAGTTCACTTTATTTAATATGTTTATTCTTGGACATTTTTTATTGAGACATTAAACCTTAAATTTCAATATTTTAAAGCTCTATTAAACATTGAACTTTACTGTAAAAAGTAAACAACTGAAGTTCACATTCATTCGACCTGCAACAATGCAACAATGTTGCAACAACATGCAACAATGTTGGGCAATCAAACCAAATCCATATATATATATATTTGTTCTTACCTAGAAATTAAATTTGGACCTTTGAAAATAAAGTTTGTGAGCTCCTGGATTGAAGGGTTTGAAACAGAAAGTTTTGTCTTTTTAATCACCTTCCTGTTAACGCCTTTAATTAAACGCACAGTTTTCTTGATTTTGTATAATTTCATGTTTTTTTTCTTTCATTGAAACATTAAACTGTAATAAATACATCTTTATTTTTGAGGAAAAACAAACAAAAACAAATTCCCAGCAGATGGAAGTTATCCAGCTGCAGGAGGGGGTGGACAATGGAAAATCAGTGAAAGCAGAGGCTGCAGAGGGTGGGGGTCCACTTTTGTTGTGTTGTGCTGACGTGGCTTTGAGCTGCTGCTCTGTGAGCTGCAGTATTTTTTCCTCTCTCTTCCCTCTCCAGCCATCTTCTTCTGCTTTTCTTTTCCCCTGAAGCTTTATATTTTCCTCTCAGTCTCATTTTCTTCCCCCTTCTCCTGCTGCCTAAAAGTTTTGTTCCCATGTGTTAGAGACTTGCTGAAGTCCTTTTTCAGTTTCTAGCAGAATAAAACGGCTGCTGTAGTGCAGATCCAGCATAAAACTCTGACACCCTCAGTCCTGGTCCTGTCAGGTACTCCCGTGAATCTTTGATCCATCTTCTGATTATTTCTTTGGGTTTAAAGATGAGCCATGAGGCTTCTGTGGCCTACAAGTCCTTACATGCTCTCCAATCAAACAAATCCACCTCACTTTGATGCTCTCTGACTCCGCAGCTCCATATGGCTCTTTGTTTAAACGCATATTCTGTAATTACACACACATGTGGCTCTGGATCATCCAAAATAACAATCCACATAAAATAAACCAACGGGAGGGCTTCGTAACAGGCATCCCATACTCTTAGGTGCAAACAGACTAACTAGTTGTCTGTGGTCTGAAGAGTTTAAAATACCTTCGTAGTGTTTGTGCTGTGGCCCGTTTCTTGCCTGGATGTTACAGCTAATGCACTCCAGACAGCTGTCTGAGATCATTTTATCCAGGCTTATCTTCCTTTCACTAAGTTTTCCACTCTAATTCCTGTTTGCCCAAGTTATGAGCGCAGCATCCTCCCCGTCTGAAGTTTCAAAGTACAGTCACAGATTCAAACCTGAGGCATGCAAACACACTGCTTTCCTTATTCTGATGTTAGGAATAAATGCCACAGCAGCTTGGATTGAGAACACTCTGGTCCATGACCCAATAACCACAGAAAGACTGCGATGATCTGTTGGAAAAGAACAGGAGCAGACATGCAATCATTAGGCAAACATGTGGAAGAGATGATTCATTAAAAACCACCAAAGCTCAAAACAAACAGGGGACCTTCCTTGCCTTTACTGTTTGAATCATAAAAAGGAAAACTTTCTGCTCTCTTAACTTTGATTCCTCCTCTTGTTGAGACTTTTTGTCCAGATAAATCTGTGACTAAAAGAACAACACCCAACAGCTCCTGCACGTTTTCAGCAATGATTTAGCTGGAACTGTCTGAAAGGCTGGGATCTTCAGAAGGCTTTGATCCTTCTGCATCACACAGATTGTGAACCTTATCATGGTTTGAATGAGACAAAGTGAGTCTAATATCCCAGAAAATATATTTTTGATTAAGAAATACACCCCCTCACCCAAAAATGTCGAGACATTAAGTAAATTGCCGTCTGTTTTAGTTTACAGTTTACACAGCGTTCCATTTCACAGTTATGATTGTACATACCAAACCTGCAGATATATTTAGTTTGTCTCCTACAGTAGTGAGGAAACATGAGACTAGGGTGTGTATTCCATTAAAGGCCCAGCATTCCTTGAAGGAATGCATATCACCTACTGCCTTTCATGCAAAAGTTTTAAACCATAATCAATAACAGATGGATTGGGTCAAACCTTCAAAATACAGCAATGCAAAATTTCACGCTATATCATAAGATTTTATGCAATCAGTTAGTACTTAGAGTTCATGTTGTGGACATCTCTCAGCTACTACCACATCAAATCTTAGCTCGATATTTGAAAAACTGACCAAGTTAGAACCATTTTTGTGTTGACTGGGTTTAAATTGACTGTAGTTGTTGGAGATATAGAAAGTTGAAATTGTGAGTATATATATATATATATAAATATAAATATAAATATATAAATTTTCACTTGTATCTCACTTAATTTTGAATGTTAGTGATCGGGGAGTCTTGCAGCCATGATCTACACAAGTGATTTATGCAAACACGCATGGTTTGTAAAACTGTTTTCTAGGCCATGCATATTATTCAGTTGCTCCCTTCCCCTCACATCCTACTCACCTCCATGTGCTCTGGACCCACTTTGACATCTACTCCTGATTTTATGATTTCATGTACAGGAGTACACCTTAGAAATGAAGACAAGCACAAACACAGGCAGTTACATGATTGCCCATCTTTTATTGCAGCTGGTGATGAAAAGTAACTTTGTTTGATTATTCAGGAATAAAAATAACTGAATCATCAGTGTGATTCAGATGTTGAGACCTGCTGTTGGAGTTGAGCTGAAACCTCCATGTTGCTGATGCCCATCTCAACCTTTCTGCTCCTATTAATACCTAACAACACACTCTCTTTCAGTATTTGAGTTCGTCTCTATTTTTTTTTACTAATATTGTTTCTTGTTACTACAGCAGTTACCACAAGCTGTAGTTATAACAATCAAAGGCCTACAAGTTCTTAAAGAAATGCATATCTCCTGTGCCTTTTTTGTCAGAACCTCGGGCAATGATGCGTTTGCCTGCGTCTATGAATGTGTGCAATTGTCTGTCTCTTTGCAAGATATTTCACAAACCAGTGGTTGGGTCTTAATGTAACTCCCCAAAAAATAATCATTAGATGTAAATCTATTGATAACTGATTAGCTTTTGGATTCAACCTAATCCAGATTAGGTCAGTTAAAAGACATTGGCAAACCCAACAATAGCTCCATCTCATTCCTTTTGCAGATACAATATTAAGCTAAGATTTGGTGTAGTGGTATTTGGGAGTCCTCCCCAACGCATAACTCAATAGTTAACAAATCATGTAAGATTTCTGTTTAAAACTTTGCAATTAACCAATGGAGTCAACATTGTCTGTCTGTTAGCAAAATGTGTCATGAATCACTGGCCAGAAATTAATGAAACTCTCAGAAATAAACATTGGATGGATATCTATAATTTACTACCCTCTGAAGATAACTCAATTCAAGATGCCTGCCACTGCTAATAAACCTTAGCAAACACAAAAATAGTATAACTCTATCAGCTATACAGATTTTCCAGCTAAAATACAAAATCTGCTGTGGTAGAATCTGAGGTTGATCCCCACCACAGCCTCCAATCTCTAACTGATTGGTTATTGACAAGATTTAATTGAAACTTCTATAAAACCATAAATTCTCAACACAGGCTGATGATCATATAAACTGGCATTAAAGTTACTGGGTGGATATGCATCCCTTCAAGGAATGCCTTTCATTTTTCTTCTGTGCACAGTTTTCAATCCACCCTTCTGCTGACCTTTGACTCACAAAGACATCCTGCTGTCAGTCACTTTTGTCATAGTCTCTACTACAGATCAGTTGTTGCCCTTAAGTGTCCTTCGTTGTCTTCTTTTTCCATCATAGCACCTAGATATTTGTTTTAAGCATAAGCATAAACAACTTTTTCCATATGAACTTGTTAAGCCATCTTTTCCTGCTCTTGAATGCACATTCCTCTGTCTTCCTGGTTCAACATCTGTCCAACACAGCAGCTTTTCTTAGATGAGCTGATGGGCAGGTGCTCTCTGCATAATGGGATGTACTTAGGAATGACAGAAAATGGCAGGAAGACAATCAGACATACAGATGCTGACAGAAAGAGAGGTTATGAAAAGTAGGAAAAACAAACGTTAGTGTAATAAATTCTGTTGTTTCCAGCCTAAACTGAGATTTCCACACTGCAGTAAGCTGTTTGTCCTGCAGCTCACTAACCAATCAGTAGTTACCACAAGCTGTAGTTAGAACAATCAAAGGCCTTTAATTTCTTAAAGAAATGCAAATACCCTGTGCCTTTCATGTCCGAGTTTTAAACAAAAATCACATTTTAATATATGAGCCCTGCCCCATCTAACAGATTTCTCCTTAAATAAATAAAAAACTAGCCTGTCCTTCAGGAATATTTGGGTCCTGGGTACACTCCAGCAATAAAGTTTGTTCAACCTGAGGGAATTTTTGAAGCTTCAAAGTTGAACTTTTCAGATAGAGGCCAACAGATCTTCTTTTCAGATCTTTCATGCTCTCACATACCAATATATATTCCGGTGTCTGTATTTCCACACAAATGTGTCTGAAATTATTTGTCTTAAGAAAGATTTTTGCTCCTCTCTGTCAGATCAGTGAGGATATTCTGCGTCTGTTAGATGCATCAGCGTTAGGAGATGGGGGAGTTTGAGGGATGGCTACACAAAGTCTCCAAAGATCACATGTTTTTGCCATTAGTGCTTCTCATTCTGTGCTGCTCTGGAAATGTTCCACCAAGTTTTTCCCTTCTTTCTTTTGACCAGACTCCAGTCTGGCAGCTACGTCTTTCAGATGAATCATATTTCGTTACGTTTGCAGGTCACTGTTGTTTCCTTTTTGCTGCTTATTGCTGCAAAAGTAACAATAAAAACATTTATTTCCACTTAGATGTTGGAATTCTTAGCCAATCTTCTGAAATAACAGCATTTTATTCCTGTTTTGATGATGAATGCTTTCTGCTGCTCTTAACTGTCATATTTCTTTGTGTACCCCCCCCCCCCCCACACACACACACACACACAAACACACACCCCACCACCACCACCACCTCCATCTGCCTTGCCAGGAGATGCCTTCCCTGAGGATTTCTCCATAATGGCCACGGTAAAACCCAAGAAGGGCAGCCAGTCCTTCCTGTTGTCTGTTTACAATGAGCAGGGCATCCAGCAGCTGGGACTGGAAGTGGGACGCTCCCCTGTCTTCCTGTACGAGGACCACACTGGCAAACCCAGCCCAGAGGACTACCCCCTCTTCAGAGGAGTGCACCTAGCTGATGGAAAGTAGGTGCATCAGTCTGTCCTGATTCTGGTTCAGAATGCTGTCCTTCTAATCTAGTGGTTCCCCAACCTTTCATGTCATGCACCTCTTTGAAAGAAAACAAACCGTCAGACATAATTACTGTGTCAAATAAATAAGTTTTTGTTATCACTAGATGATTATTTAGTGTTTTCATTTGATTTTTTTCTTAAATATTGAACAAGTTCCACCAGTCTCTGATTATTCAAAAATAAATTAATAGAAAATATGTGCAATTGTTTTTAAAACTATGACAAAACTCAATGTACACAGAAACCCAACAAATATAAATAACAGCTCATTAATGTAAATGATTGCAGTAAGAATCAAAAGTATGTGCAAGTGTTTGTAATTCCAACATCAAAATGTCTTCCTTCTCTTTGATCCAAAAGTATTTTTTGCCACATTTCCACTCATATGATTCATATTATTCTGAGTCATTAATAAAAAATTGGAACACCAATCGGCATATCAACCAGCCCATAGGCTGAATAATTCTTCCTCCAGGCTGAAAACTTTTCCTCTATGAGAGACAGATCACCCTACACTTATCATCAGTCTATCCAGAGCTGGAGTGGATCCACTCTCCATGCTCTGATGAAGTACGTCTTCTAAACAAGTCATAGTGGAAACAACATCAAAATGTTGATTCCTCTCACAATTTGTAAAGCCCCTAAAACAAACAAACAAAAATAGGAGTGATCATGCCCCCCAATAGGGGTCACGCCCCATAGTTTGAGTTTGATCAGAGTCCATCTTCAGTCACTGCTGAGAGTCGAGCTGTTTTAGAACAGCAGGGTTGCTCTCATCTGTATTTAGACTAGCGATTAGCTCATCTACCTGTTAGAATCAAACTATTTCTCCATACTGAGGTCATAACATGTAAGTTATTAACTCCTCAGAACCTTTCATCAGCATACCATTTCTAACAATCTAAACTATTATATCTAAAAAAGTTAAGTCTGGTCCTCTGGACATTCAAAAAACAGAAGAAAACAATTGTAGAAACGTTTCATCTTTCGGATGAAAGACGAAACGTTTCTACAATTTTTTTGTTTTGTTTTTTGAATGTCCAGAAGACCAGACTTAACTTTTTTTATATTTTTCTACCTGGATTATTGAGCATGCATCAGGATAATCTAAACTATTGTTTATTTATGCCTACTTTTGTTTCCTTTTTCTTTATATTTTACAGCCGCTCAGAGTTTAGTGTGTTCAGGAGCCAGAGTAGGATAAATCTGAATCTGATAAAACCCTGAGCTGATATCGTGTAGTTGTGATGCATGAAACCCAGTAACCTTGTGGATAAAGCTCTACTCATGTTCCAGGTGGCATCGAGTGGCCATTAGTGTGCATAAGCAGACCATCACCCTCATTTTGGACTGTAAAAAGAAGACCACTCAGAAGCTGCTTCGGGACCCACACTCCATCATTGATACCAAAGGAATTATAGTGTTTGGAACCAGGATACTTGATGAAGAAGTCTTTGAGGTAGGCCTTGAACTGGATATCTTCTTTTGAGCTTTGTAAAAACGTTAAGGCTCATTTCAGACCTTCCACCCATCCATGTATGTTTCTGACCTGTGAGTTTGATAATAATTTGTCTATCGCCTGCTGCTGCCGTGTCAACAACTGATTGAACAGCATATATGTATGTATGTGTCTCATAGCAAATTACAGTATTTTATAAACCATTTACCAGATTTTAATGAATATCCTGGAAATTAACACTACATATTTATTTACAGCTGATGAGTGCTTGAAGTCATCGTTATTCAAGATGGTTGCTGCAGCTGATCAACATTAACTAACAAAATGATGGCTATACTTTACCTACAAGAGCTCTAAGATATTGATCTAAAATGTGGTATGGTAGTTGTTGAGACTTAGCTACAACACACACCTTATATGCTAACAAATCTTGAGAAACCTTGTATGATAGCACACATAATACCATTAACATTTGACCAAAACAGCTACAGCTCTCTCTTTTCATCGTAGAATGATTTTAGTTTTAAAATCTGTCAAAGTATACAGTGTGTTTTACTGTCAGTACAGATACATTTAAGTGAGTTGTGAGTGTTGGTCAACCCCAGTGCCCAGTTGTCCTTAAATGCTGCGTTAAAAATGGGACTGTGGTGGAGACCACATCCACCTCGGTTTGTGGAGCCCCGAGCATGCAACCCACAGACCTCTGCCACCCACTCATCCTCATAGTCACAAATCAAACATAATCCTAGGTGCCACTTGTTTCACACTGCCCACAAAGAAACTTCACATCCCATAATTCTGCTGTGCTTCCCAATGTGCTGTGTTTGCAGGCAGTGATGTTTGCACTAAGACTGTTGGAGGTTTTATGGCTAGAGTCTTTGTCTGAACTAGTTGCAGCATTTCTGCCATCAACAAAGAAATGTGTATGAACAAGTTTGTAATGATTACAATGAGCACTTTCTTCGCTCAGGAAATGTTATGTTTATTGTAATCTGGTGGACGGGAAACATTCTAGCCTGATGTGACTTAAATACTGTTTATTTAGATACTAACTTTCTTGAAGGAATGCATATCACCCTTTTGTACCAGAGTTAAGGGATAGCTGTTTTGGTCAAATAATACCATACCCAATCTCTCAAGATATTGTGTAATATTGTCAAATGTGTTGGTGCTCAGAGTAAGTGTTGAGGATGACTCTCAGTTACTATCAGATCAAAATTAAGCTTGATATCTGTAAAAATTACTGTTACAGCCATTTTTGTTTAATTAATGTAGAATCACTAGGGCAGCCAAAATGGGCTGGATTGACTCCATCCATCCATCCATCATCCATCCATCCATCCATCATCCATCCATCCATCCATCCATCCATCCATCCATCCATCCATCCATCCATCCATCCATCCATCCATCCATCCATCCATCCATCCATCCATCCATCCATCCATC
>NC_056515.1:6493411-6532493 GCF_014905685.2 Nematolebias whitei
GATCCATCCATCCATCCATCCATCCATCCATCCATCCATCCATCCATCCATCCATTATCGTCAAAGCTTTTCTGGGAGGACTCCAAGGCTTTTCCAAGCCAGCTGAAAGACATAGTCTCTCCATAGTGTCCCGAGTCTTCCCTGGTGTCTCCTCCCAGTTGGACATGTCTGGAAAACCTCCATTGGGAGGTGTCAAGGAAGCACCCTTATCATATATCCGAACCTCCTCAAATGGCTGGTTGTGATTTTGTCTCAGCTACTGCTACACCAAATTTTAGCTCACATTCTGTAAATGTTATTGATAGTCATTTTTGTGTTTGCAAAGGTTGATTACCTGTGGCAGCCATCTTGAATTAGGTTGACTCTAGAAATTAATTAGTTTTAGATGATTACTTTCTTTGAGTTTCATTAAAATATGTCCAGGGTATCATAGGACATTTTGATAACAGACAGAAACTTTACTCTAATAGCTAAGAGTAAAACTTTAGAGCTATGATTTTAGTCAGTGTATTTTTGAAGATGAGTCTCATCTACAACTACACCGAGGTTTAGTTAATAACTGTAAAACAAGATATTTTGGGGTTGGAGTCAATGTCATTTAGCTGTGGTGGTCACATTGGAATGGGTTGACTCTAAAATAGAATCACAAATCTGAGTGTTTCATTACAATCTGTCCTGTAGTTCATGAGATAGATTGGGAACAAGCAAACACTCACAGACACACAAAAGCATTATCGCCCTTTTATCTTCAGTGGCGGTCCATAATGGCCAGTCTCAGTGGGAACGAGAACATGAAGAGCAGTGATGTTTCCTCGATTATTCTTTTTTAAAGTGGGATTAGTCAAAAGCTGTAAATAACAATTAGTACTGCAGTCTGACTGATGAGGCTGAGGCTAAGGCAAGTGACTTTTGACCTTCCTTCTACTCACCGAGAGCAGACAAAACCAAATATTTATGACATAATCTCTTTTTACAGTTCCTAGTTTATCTGCAGAAGCAGATATATGAGGGGTAATTAAACCATTTCACAAACATGACCCAAGCAGTCCTGAAACTAAAACTACATTTTATTTTGTGCTGAAAAAAACACCTTTTGTAAGATTTAAAAATAATATTTTTTGTCCTATTTAATCCTATTTACGGTGAGAGAATTTCATTTATTTCCCACATTATACTAATTTTTCCCTGATGGCAGAGATTTAGCGCTTACTACCAGGAAAGGCCTGTCACTTGTATATGTTTTCTTTTAGCAAAATATTTTATGAACCACTCGACAGATTCTACTGGAACTCAAAAGTATTCACTGGATGTACATCTACAACTGATTAACTTTTGGAGACATCCTGTGGCTGCCACAGCTAATCAGCATAAGCAAGTAGAAAATGACTATAACTGAGTAAAATTAGCAAATTTTGAGCTGATGTTTGGTGTGACGGTTCAGAAAGAGATCTTCAATACATACTTGAAGCGCTAATTGATTGCACAAGATTTATGTTTAAATCCTTGGCATGCAGGGCAGTGAGTGTTATACATTCCTTTAAAGAAAGCTAGTTCCATTTTGCTTTTGTTTGATCCATTCCCATCCATTAACACTAGACAGAAGTGATTCAGAACCAGCAGAAACCTTGTCCAGTTGTGAGTGTGGGGACTGTGCAATGTTTAAGTCCCTCCTGCTGTGTGTCTGCCGACAAGCTCTAGTTGTCAGAAAATGGAAAATATGCCACATAGTTTCCAAATGATGTTCAGCCTCTTCTCCCCTCTCTTCCTCTCAGGAGCTCTGTCTGATCCCGTGTCGGCTTCTGCCAGAGTCATTAACCACCAAGAGGTGGTCAGTACCATTACTCCAGCTAGTTTAAAACATTTGTGAACATGAATTTCTCTCTTAACTAAGAGAACTTTTAGAATATTATACTAAAGAAAACTGGAAGAATCAGGCCGTTCAGTCAGCTGAAATTAAACACCCAGCACTTCTAATAGATTCATTACTTATTCTCTGTCCCATCTTCTTCTAACTGTAAATGCTGACATTTGTTTGCCTGTCAACACTTTTTAGTGCAGCTTTTCGACCAACCAGCAGCTTGAGTCCCTCATTTTGAAGTGGCTTGTGGTTTTACTCTCAACCAGGGATTTTGTGGTAATGCATCAACTAAAAGTACATTGAGTTAGTTTTTTCTAGTTGCTTATATAAGAGTGCTGTGCTTGTGATAGTGCCAATAGAAGATGATTAAAATCTTGTTAAGGTGCTTAAACAAGCAAACTGCTGTTTAACCTGAAAACGAATGCTCATCTGTTTGTGTTAATAAATCTGTCAATAGAGGCTTCTGCCTTCAGCAAGTCCCTGCTTGTAAACTTCAGGTGTTTCTATTCTTCATGACTAAATGTTGGGTGTTAAAAATGTTCATTGTTCTTAGAATAAAACCTTTTCAACATCTGTAAAGTATCTGTTCTGATCCCTTTGCTGTTATTCCTGAGCATGTCAAAGGAAAACCGAGATACAGTAATGCGCTCTTTATCCTTTGAGCTTCAACGACATTCAGTGAAAAAGCAATAGTTGATCGGAGGAAACTCAAGTGGAATCACTTTGTCTGACTCAGAACTTCGAACAATGTTATCTGCTGAAAAAATTGTAAAACCACCAACTCCTTTTTTTTAGAGAGCATAAATGTTTGACAATTCCCTCCTCAACTGCCAAACACAACTGAATGATGGCAACCAGCTGGTAATAGAAAGAAAACATGGTTTGTCTTGTTATCTTGTTTTTAGGCATTTAAACTCTGAGAACAGTGGCATGGAAAAATGTTATGGGTGTGATACTGTGACTATTTAACACCATAGAATACAATATCTTGATAATGGAAAACGTTCAGTGCCTAATCCTGTCTCTTTATAAAACGTAATGTTGCATTTATTTCACTGCAGTTTAACTTTTATGGGGGGTTGACTTGGACTGATTTAAGTCAAGTCAAGTCAAGGTTCTTTACTGTTAGGGTGCATTCACACTAGCCCTGTTTAGTCCGATTTAATCGAACTCTAGCTCGTTTTCCTTGAAAGTCCGGTTTGTTTAGGGAGGTGTGAACGCGCCATCGAACTCTGTCACGGAACAAAAAGGCGAACTCTGGCCCGGGCTAAAACCTAGGTCTCGGTCCGGTAGAAGCGAACTCCAGCGCGGTTCGAGTGCAGTATGAATGCAAACAGACCGAGCCCCGCTCCGCAGGGTAAACAAACACGCATTTCTCTGACCTTATATGGAGCCGTCAACTGCCTTGTGTGGAAAAACAATATTCTCCATGGTCTTCTGTCTCATCTTCTGCTCATGCTAAGTCCATTTTTGAAAAATGACAAAATGTAACACCTAAAACTGCTAAAACTTGATGCCACTTCGTTTTTATTTTTATTTACAGAAGAAGAAGAAGACGTGTCTTCAGAGGTTTTTGTGTCGTTTCTTTCAGTAGTTCTTGGTGCAGCGCACCCACAGGCGAGCGGGGGAATAGGTTGGTTCAACAGGTTGACTCGACTGCACAGTGCAGTGTGAATGCAAACACACCAGCTCAAATGTAAACAAAAACTCATGAATATTGGTCCCGAACCGAACCGAGTCTACCGGACTATCTAGTGTGAAAACGACCTTATTTTCATCTCATGTGGTACATGAGATGGAACGACATTGTGTACACAAGGTCCCAGTTATATCCAACAAAAGTATAAATTGTAAAGAAAAACTGTAGTAAGATCTAAGATATGGACTAAGAAATACGCTAAACTAAGAATACGCTAAACACTGATAGTACAGAAACTATAGGCCAAACAACAGCAGCATGAACATAAGTCTGTGTGAGCAGATGAGTATGAATGAATAGAGCAGCATGAAATAAATCAGAGCATGAGATCAGCAGCATAGCTAATCAGCAACACATATCAACAATCAAGTGGCATTACAGTGATTTTTCTCACAGTGATAATCTAGATTAGGGATTTATAAGTCTAACAGCTTCAGGGTAGAAGCTGTTCCTCAGTCTAGTGGTTCTACACTTAATGCTCCTCAACCTCCTGCCTGAGACGAGTGGGGCCAAAAGTGAGTGTGCTGGGTGAGTGTGAGAGAATTTAAGTGTTTGAAGGATTATGGTGTTAAACAGCATTCAGTAAATGTATAATTTTGTACAATGAGGGTCAAGTTAGGAGAAGAGAGAGGAAACTGGAACAGAATTAATCAGAGTAGTCAAAACTGTGGAAACAGTGAGGTAGTCTTTTCCTCCTAATTTGAAAAACCCCCACCCCACTCCATAACATCATCCTGAGGTTCCCTGGTATCTGCTGATTTGTTGTTTCTGGCTGATTGTTTATTTATCCGAAAATGATATTGATTTCAGATGATAAAAATGTTAAAGATGAGATGAGTGCGTTTTGTGTGGATGTGTGTGTGTGTGTGTGTTTGTTTATATTTTATTTTGGGACTTGAACCAGCATACATACCAGTCATTTGGGGACACCTTGGCAATTGGGGACCAAAGATGAGTGTCTTTTGCGTGTGTGTGTGTGTGTGTGTGGGGGGGGGGGGGACATGGGGGAGTCTGCTGCTGTGCAATCAGAGCCAGGAAAAAGTCATAAAAACGTGCAACACGTGAGCTGGATGCTCGTAACGACTTTTTATATTTTAATGGCCAGATGAGTTCTACGCATCCTGTTTTCTCATCAGAACTGTATTTTTTACTTCTTTTCTCCCAGACCTCCTCTCTGCTGCTTAAGTTTGTCATGTCTGACTGGAAGTTCAAGATCACAAACAGAATTGTTAAACATACAAAAATGATTTTGACTAAGTTTGCCTTGTTACTGTTTATGATGTTTATTCATATTTTTATGACTTCAGGTTTTGCACCACTGTCCTTTGGAGTTTTGTGGATTTGTGTGCTCCAAATCCTGCTGGGGAGTGTCAGTAGACAGCACCAAGGAGCTCCCTGTTTCATTCTTGGGTAATAACTTGTCTCTTGATATCCCATTTGAGCCAAATTGGAAATCTGAGAATTCACGAGTGCTTTGGTGCATAGTTGATTGTAGTACACTGTCCTCTTGAGAGCAGTGCATCAAAACAATAATTCTGCCATCTGCCTGGTGTTTTGGCACCCAAATGACTTATCTCTCAGAGCTTGGATCCTTCTGGTACAAGGACGTTAGCAATGGATTTCCAGCTTCTCTGGGAAAGGTTAGTGGACTGAAGGTTTCTGTGGCGAGACTTGAGAACAGAAGAGCATCCACTAATCTTCTTATTCAGATGAGATTAGTTCCACCTGATAGAGTTGGAAAGGGTTATTTCACCATAGCAAGCAGGATTGTCGCAGAGAGGTAGTTTGGAGAGATCCAGAAGCAATATCCAGGAGTAGAGCAGAGAGTCAGTACCGAGGAGGCAGAGGTCCAATATTGATTCCATGAAGGTAATCCAAAAGACAGTAATTTATTCATAAGAGTAGGTCAGAGCCATGATGAGAGGAGTGAAACAGTAACAGGCAAGGAGCAGGCAATTCAACAATCCAAAAAGACAGACATGGGGTCAAGATCAGGCAAACCAAAAGAGCTGTGACATGAATGCTGGACATCAATAACCACAAGGGATTCGACAATCTGGCAGAGTGTGGCTGTGAGCATGAGGCTTAAATAATGCTTGGAACAGGTGGACAGAATGAGCCTGATTGAGTGGAGGTGCAGAGGGGCGTGGCTTGAGAGCAAGGCTTGAGATCAGAGCATGATAGAGGAAAACAGAGCATGACTTGGCAGAAATGTTACATAACCCCACCTTTAAGGTCCGGCACCTGACGGACCTCCAGGTTGATCAGCATGGTTGGCGTGAAAGGTCTTGATGAGGTCATTGTCTAAGATGTTGCGTGCAAGAACCCAAGACTGCTCCTCAGGGCCTTAACCTGCCCAGTCCACCAGATTGTGTATGCCCCGACCCCACCTTCTGGAGCGGATGATTCTTCTAACGGTGAAGGCCGGGGACCCATCGGTCGGGCGAGAGGAGGAGGCTTGGAGGAGGGTTCAAAGCGAGAGAGCAGTAGGGGCTTGATATGAGATACGTGAAACGTGGGGTGAATCTTGAGTGTCCGGGGAAGCTGTATTCTTATTGCCACAGGGTTGATGATCTTGACTATGGGGAAGGGTCCCACAAAACGAGGTGTCAATTTGCGACTCTCCATGTGGAGGGGAAAATCCTTAGTGGACAGCCAAACCTTTTGGTCCACCTGGTAGGGAGGGTTAGGAGAGCGACGACAATTGGCCCCTTTGACATAAATGGTAGACATATTAGAGAGATGTCTCTTGGCCTTTCTCCACACTCTTTGGCACCTAAGTGCAGCTTGATGAGCAGAAGGAACTTCAGCCTGTCTTTTTTGGATGGTGATCACTGGAGGTTGAAAACCATACACGGTGTAGAAAGGAGCTCATGTTAAACCTCTGTCATCTATGCCAGGTCTCAAAGAACTGTCTTTTTTAGAATAGAATAGAATAGAATAGAAACAGCCTTTATTGTCCCACGGATGGGAAATTCCAGTGTATCAGCAGCAACAGATAAAAAGATTAAAAGATTTAAAGATTTCACACAAAAGTTCCTAAATGTTAATAAACAACACAATATATAAGAAATAAGATAAACAATATCAATAATAATGTTCAATATGTATTGGAACATTGAGAATGGCAGACTATTTACAGTACAGTATTACAGGCAGAGTGTATGTTTAAGCAGAGGTCAGCATGTATTTAATCCTTATTGAGTTTGTTGGGAGCAGTGATGGTTGTAGAGTCTAACAGCTGCTGGGAGGAAGGACCTGCGGTAACGCTCCTTTGTGCATTTAGGATGCAGTAATCTGTCACTGAGTACCCGGAGAAAACCCACGCATGCACAGAGAGACTATGCTAACGTTACCCAGAAAGGCACCTGGGTCAGGATTTGAACTGAGGCAACCTGCTCGCTGAAAGGCAGCAGCTTTACCAGTTGTGCCACTATGCTGCCCACTTCTTATTCTTTTTTTTTTTTTTTTACCTTGTCCTGTCCGGCATTGTGACACTTAGAATTATTGTCTGAGTGTCAAAGTGATGCCCAACAGATTTACTTTCACAAGCAGAGCATTATGGCTGGCTTGATATATAAATAAAATTTTATTAGAATATGCTTTGGGTTTGTTTCAGATGTAATGGACACGGGGATGGAAAACAAAGAAGATAAAGCAGAAAAGTGAGAGAAGAGTTAAAATGTAAAGAAGGAGATAGAAATAGAGGAGAGAGAGAGGTATAAAGAGAACACAAATCAACATCATTGAAGTCTGCCTCTAGACCTGTGGAAAGAGAAAAAAAACCCCAACAAAACCAAGAAACCACAACAACAAACAACTTATATAATGATAGTTAAAACATCATTAGAAAGTATTTTATACAGTACATGGTAATACAATATATATTTGATGGCCACCACAACCCAACTGAGCGTGTATCTGATAAACATCTGAATCTAAACACCTTTGTGAGCATGCTTATCACTATAAGGTTTCTCCATAAAAAATGTTCAATAGTGGATGTGGGGACCCATAAACCCATCCCCACAGGACACAAAGGTAACACAGGGAAGACCGGAACCACAGACACACAGCGGCCCCCAAGCCCGGGAACTCCGGTAGTCCCCCAACAGGGACACCCGCTCCCCCCAGAGAGAGAAGCAAAGGGAAGGCCTGGGCGATCCCCAGCAACCACAATGCAGAAACCCCCAGGAGGCCGTAGCGACGAGTCAACAGGCCCCACCGGCAACCCGCCCCTCCAGAGTGGATCCGGCCATGGACACCAAGCCCCGAGTCCCGAGGTCATACCACCCCCCAACAGAGGCCCAACAGAGCCAGGGCACCAAGGCCCCCACAGGCAGCAACCAGGGCGGGCCCGCACACACCCCACGACCCAGCTCCAGCTGCTGAGAGCTGCCGATGTACCGGCGGCAGGGGGGCCCACCACCGGAGGGGAGCATGACCCACCAAATGGGGGGCCAAAACTGGTCCAAGAGAGGGGGGCCACCCAAAACCCAACCTGAGACAAACAGGCACACAGAGACAACCCGACAGAGCCTCTGTTGGGCCGTCCATGCGCCCCACCTGCACAACAGTGACCGCAAGCCGGCCCCAGGCCGGGGGCCAGAGCAGCAGGGAGCAGCAGCCAAGGAAGGCCGGCCTAGTGCACCAATGCATCCTTAAAGCCCCACACCACTGGTCCGGAGAAGCCACGGAATGCCACCCATGCACCCCCCCCCCACTCCACACACACACACACACAGCACCCCGCACCGTGCATGTCACATGAGGCCGACCAGCCAGCACTCTGTCAAAGTGAAGCCACACCCCTGACCGCCGCCATGCACTACCAACGACCACACACACACAACCACAGCTGACCACTCGCCAGAACCCGGCAGCCACCCCAGCCAAAGGGCTGGCCATCAGAACTAGGAACCCTGATCAAAGGATCCAAACAATCCAGGGAGAACCGGAGCACCAGCCCCACCCCCAATCGCCCCCAAAGGCCCAAAACCCACCCACAGCCCAGACCCCAACAAGGCACCCCCCCCCCCCCCCCCCGATCCCAAATGTCAGACAGAGAATGAGGGTTTAAGGAAAACTGGAAGACCCAACTCCTCAAATAAGATGTTGATGCATGTTGTTATATAGTACGCTTAAAATGGGGGGGATGAGGTGGCGACTGGCACAGACCCACCCCTCCCCAGAGAGCAGGCAGTGCCCGTTCACCCCAGAACCCTAAATGTCTACATGCTATATATGAGAGTGGGCACAGGTCCCAGAGGTGGGAATGATTACACATCCCACCCCCATATGCCACCATGTGCCCACTCCAGACCCTATATATGCATGTGTCGTGAGAATGTTATATGCGAGTGTCTAGGTTGTTTGATAAAATTTGGGCCCAGGTGTCCATGAACCACGGAGATGGAGGATCCTCCCCGCAGCTCAGTAGTGCACCCGAACACCAAGGCCCTGCTTGAGTGGTGGTGTGATGGAGTGGGTGGAGGAAGACGTCGGGATGGGGAGGAACAACTGAGGTGGCAATGCCCTCCCAGGGGGCCAGCTCCCCCACTGACCCCAATTGGCACCCCCCATTCTCCGAGATCCACCAGGGGAGGGAGGCTCCAGTGCATCCATCCAGGAGCAGGAGGCAGCCTCACCACCAGGGACCCAGGCCACGGATCGGCACATAGCCCCAAGGACCGACCAGAACCCGGGCCAGCGACCCAAGCCCCCCGAGATCGTCCAGACCATAACAACATACGGAATGACCACTGGTCTGGGTCTGGGTTCCTCCTTTTCACCTGATGGCTGACTGGAGTCCTGTTTGGGTTTCTTCTCTGCTTTCAGGAAGGCCCAGTTAGGATATACTGGGATATACTAGGATATCCTAACTGGCACTTCCTGAAAGCAGAGAAGAAACCCAAACAGGACTAGTATGTTGTATGTTGTAAGTATGTTGAGGGAGTATCAGAGAAACTGAGATGTTTATTTTCTAAACATAACGTCCCAGTGGCTTTTAAACCCCAAAATACATTACGGCAAAGACTGGTTCATCCCAAAGATCCAGTCCCCCGGCACAAACAGAGTAATATTGTGTATGCTGTTCAGTGTCAGGAGGGCTGTGATCAGTCTTACATCGGGGAAACTAAACAGCCACTGGCCAAAAGGATGGCCCAGCACAGAAGATCAACATCATCAGGCCAGGATTCTGCGGTCTACACTCATCTCCAGGCCAGCGGTCACTCTTTCAAGGATGAAGATGTTCACATCGTGGATAGAGAGGAACGATGGTTTGAGAGAGGAGTAAAGGAGGCCATCTTTATGAAAAGAAATCGTCCATCATTAAACAGGGGTGGAGGCCTCCGGGTTCAACTGTCCCCCTCTTACAATGCTGTGATTGCTAGTATCACTCAGCCCTCTGTGAATAGTAAACAGCCATCAGTGTGCTAATGATCCATTGTTAGGTTGATGGTCCTTCTTGAGCATGTGATCAGCTGGCTTTGGTTGTCAGCAGCAAACTGGTTGATCCACTCTGAGAAGGTGCTATTTAAGAGACTGAGCTGAAAACAGCACCTCAGACTGAGGAAGTCTCTTGGATGAGAGACAAAACGTTTTTATATATATATATATATATATGTTTTTTTTGATTGTTTTTTTGAATGTCCAGAGGACCAGATTGAACTTTTTTGGATTTTTCTACCTGGATTATTGAGCATGCATCAGGATACCTGATTTATTGTTCTGCTCAAAATTTTCTTTTCTGAGTCTTTGTATTAAGAATTGAGTTTTTTTGTTAATAAGTTCATTTAATTCCAATTTTGCTTTACACATTTTCTCCAGCATGTCTTCATCTTGGGAGGCTTCTAACAATTTAATGGTTTCTTCTAATTCCTGAATATGTTTATTTTCTTTTTTCTTCTTATGTGATGAGAATGAGATTATTTTACCTCTCATCACTGCATTCCCTGCCTCCCAGAGAACAGATGCTGATGTTCCAGGCAAGTCATTATACTCCAGATAAGAAGCCCACTCTTCTGTAAAATATTTGATAAAATCTTCATCTTCAAGCAATGATATATTAAATCTCCAGTTTATACTTTTTGGGATTTCTTTTCTGTTTGCTAGATTTAAACAGATGGGAGCATGATCACTGACAGCTATAGGGTGTATCTCAGTGTCCGAGATGTCCGTCAACAATGAGCTGCTGACTAAAAAATAATCCAGGCGAGAGTAAGAGTGATGGACAGGTGAGAAGAAAGTATACTCCCTACGGTTCGGGTGAAGAGATCGCCATGCATCGCAAAGTCCGTAATCACTCATGTACTGTTTAACTATATTTATGGACTGCCAACTGCGATGAGTTCCTGCTCTACCACATCTGTCTAATTCCTCATTTAAACCAAAGTTGAGGTCACCTCCAAGTATAAGTGAGCAATCCAAGTGATCAGACAATGCTGAGAAAAAATCATGATAAAAAGAGGTGTCATCAACATTTGGGGCATATATGCTGACAATACACAGTTTATATTTATTTATACAAAGTTTTATTATTAAATATCTACCCTCTGGGTCTGTAACTCTATCTAGTACTGAAAAATTAACATTTTTGTGTATTAATATTGCCACTCCCCTTTGTCTTGAGTTATAGCAGGCACAAAACACATCAGGAAATTCAGGTGATTTAAGATTATCTGCATTTGTAATAGATTTATGAGTCTCTTGTAAAAAGACAACATCTGCCTGTAATCTTTTAAGCTGGTTTAAAATTCCTAATCTTTTTTGCTGAGTACTGGTTCCATTCACATTCCAAGTCACAAACCTTAATGTGCCCATAGTTGTGCATGAGTAGCTAAAGTTGACCAGCGAATGTCACCATAGAGACAAACAGATCCAACTAAAATCAGAGTTATTGCTTGAGATTGCCTGTTTAGATGTTTAGAACCACACAGCAATGTTTGAAGTGGAAAGATACAAGAATATTGAATAGAAGCTGGGTGTGAGAGAAGTTGAAAGATATAAAGTTCTCTAGTGTTTATGCGAGTGTGTGCGCATGTGTGTATGTTTTGGTGTGCTTGTGTGTAAATGTTTGTTGGGTGATAAAGAAGAGAAAAAGACTGATGAAGTGATGTGGTAACAGATAAACGTAAAAGAGAAAATAGTAAAAATAAAATAAAATAAAAAGGAAAAGAGAGGAAAAAAACAAACCAAAAAAATATAATAAAATAGCTTTGACACCGTTCACCACCACCAGTGCAGACACCTTACCAAGCTGTGCTTTACATTTTATTTACAAATGCCAGTTAATTTACCGCCAGTGTTACAAGCGTTAAGCCAGGACTATTCAACTAAACTGCCCAGAGGGGCACAGTTACTGAGAGCCAAGCGCTCAGGGGTCAGATATCCACTAGTTCTTATCATTAAGTTACTTTGTTTTATAGTTAAAACTCTAGTTTTGTTTTAAGAGTGAACCCATTGGTGGACCAAACTTAGCTCACCTGTAGGCCTGATTTGGCCCGTGCCCGTCAGTTGAACAGCCCTGCTTCAAACTAACCTGTTGTTCCTTTTAATAAAGCCACGGAGTGACGTCCCGTTCCCTGAACAACTGACCATTAATATAAAGTTTGTCTACAGCCACCGTAGCTCTGACGCCCTCAGACATGTATTTCTTCCTGATTGGAAACAAAACTTGCCTCTGATCGAGGTTCTCTTTAGGAAATTGATCGTTCACACTGAAGTCCGTCCCACGCTGCTCTCTGCCCTGACCTCTGACCTGCTCTTTTTGTTTATAATGTTCAAATTCAGCTATAATTGGTCGAGGTCGCTTGTTATCGGGCTTTTTACCTCTGAGCCAGTGAACGCGATGGAAAGTGATGTTTTTTACCGTCTCACTTGGGAGTTTCAGCTGATGATGGATAAACTCACAGATCGTAACTTCAGCGTCCTCCTCTGCTCGTTCTGGGATCCCTGAGAAGACAAGATTGTCCCGCATGCTCCGAGCTTGAATATCCAGGATGGACTCTTTCATTTCCCTGTTATCTCCGGACAGCTGTGTCATCTTCTCGGTGAGTTCTTTGACGTTACCCCTCAGAGTTTGGTTCTCTGCAGCTAGCGACGCCACCTGAGCTTGGCTGAACTCCAGAGACTCCCTCAGTGCTTGGAACTCCTTGTGGAAAACCTCCACCAGGGCCAGACGGGCATCTAAGCTGGTTAGCTTCTTGTCTATTGAGCCCAGGACATCAGTGAAGCTTTTCTCTGGAGAGGTGGACGTGCTGGTTGAGCTCTCTGAACGCGTGCGTTTAGGAATTAGTGTTGCCGTGGATGCAATGTTTTTTTGTGGTTTACCCATCACGATGTTGTTAAAACACTCGTCCACATAACTCTCCAAACTGTCCAAGGTTTCCTCGTCCAGTTTTGGTTTATTGAAACAATATGCAGAGGTTATTATTAACAATATTTATTATGCTTGATTGTAATATATTGGCTTGTTTTACGTGAGTTGAATCGTTTTGTTTAGCAGTATCCTGCCATGTTACTTACGCAGCACAGCTCTCACATGACCTCAGCAGCTCATCACCAGGTGCACTCCTTCTCTTCGCCTCTCGGTCTCCCTCCTAGTGGCTCCTCCGGCCGGGGTATGGCTCGTTTGTGATGTCGGTCCCCCGGGCCGAAAAGGACCAAAACCCTGAACCCCAGTTAGTTTGGACTGTCTGTAACCTGCACACCACCTTCTGCGACAAGGCTCTGCCTTCTTCCAGCTCCCTCCCCACCCTTATTCATCTTACAGTATATTATTTCAGAGTCAAAGAGTCAGAGTCAGAGATTCTTTATTGTCATTCGGACCTCATGTGGTACATGTGGTGGAGCGAAATTATGTGCACAAGGTCCCAGTTATATCCAACAATAAAATGTAAAAGAAAAACAATGATAACATCTAAGATATGGACTAAGAAAAACATCAACTAAATATACCCTAAGCACTAATAGCATAAAGAAACATGACGTCGAACATCAGCACAAACATGAACATGAGTCTGTGTTAGCAGATGAACACGCATAAACACATCAACATTGAAACAGGTCAGCAGCAACATGATGTGATTTTTTCACAGTGATTATTCTGGTTATAGATTCATGAGTCTAACAGCCTCAGGGTAGAAGCTGTTCCTCAGTCCTTCCTGAGGGGAGTGGGACAAAAAGTGCATGTGCTGGGTGAGTGGTGTCCTTCATGGTGCAGGTGGCCCTATTCCTGCATCTGGAGGTGTAGATGTCTGTGATGGTGGGGAGACTGACTCTGACAGACTTCTGTGCAGCCTTCACCACTCTCTGCAAATCTTTTCTTTCTGCAGCTGTGCAGCCTCCATGCCACACGTTGATGCTGGAGCACAGGATGCTCTCCACTGCACACTTGTAGAAGGAGGTGAGGACTGAGCTTCCCAGACCAGCTCGTCTCAGCCGTCTGAGGAAGTAGAGTCTCTGATGAGCTTTCTTGATCAGGCTGGTGGTGTTGTTGCTCCAGCTGAGGTTGTCATTCATGTGTACACCCAAGTACTTGTAGCTGGAGACCACTTCCACCGCAGATCCTCTTATGTTCAGGGTGGGGTAGGTGTTTTTGTTCCTTCTGAAGTCCTCAATCATCTCCTTTGTCTTCTTCACGTTGATGTGAAGGTTATTCTCTTTGAACCAGCTCTCCAGGTGTTCCACCTCTTGCCTATAGCTGGACTCATCATTGTTTGTGATGCATCCCACCACCGCTGTATCATCTGCAAACTTCACAATGTGACAGCATGGCTGGATAGCTGCATAATCATATGTGAGCAGAGCAAACAGGAGGGGGCTCAACACACATCCCTGAGGAAAGCCAGTGCTGAGGGTTATGGTGGAGGAGGAGAAGTTGTGGATCCTCACTAACTGTGGTCTGTTTGTTAAGAAGTCTAGTAATTGATTGATCACTTGTATTCTTCTCAAAAATAAAATAAAATAATTAAAGAAACATTGATATAGGTACAGATTTGGTGTAATGATGTTTCCAAATAAAGTTTATTTGAGACTAATGGTAGCTCAAGATGTTAAAACCAAAGTTTAGAGTTTACCACTGTGGGACTGACGGTATAAAACATTTTTTTTAAAGTCAGTGATGTACTCGGAGAACCCAGTGTTGAAATGTAATGCTAAATCTCTTAATGCACTTGTACATATTCAGAGTCATGTCCCTTTAATTTGTCTTTTTAACAGATATTTTTACACTTCACTGACAGAACACACTACTTTTCTACATTCACCTCAGTCGTTTGAGGGCAGATGGAGTTTCCACCGTGGATAATTAGAAGAATTTACATAACTCGTGTCAGATGTGTGTGTTTCAGTCTTGAACTCTTCAGGTTACTCCTTTACTGTGTCAGCAAACCATAAAGTGTGCCCTCAGCACTTCTTCTGAATTATTTGAACAAATTTCCAAGCCAACAGTTTGAAATGACATCTCGTAGGCGGAGGTGCAAAGGGAGCCTCACTGGTTTCCACTTTCCCAAAAGTATGGAAAATGGGAATATGGCTGCCCACAGTCCTCAGTGATGTGGGAGAACAGTCTTCACCGAGAGTGGGGGTTATTGAGGCAGCAAACGGTTGCTAAGAAGGTGAGGGGATGGTTAGTGTTCTTGCAGGGGTGGCAGACAGGTCTGTTGATGTTGGCAGGGACTTTGTTTGTGATGAGTGGAGCTGGTTTGAATCTGTGCAATCACACATGTGGTACAGGTGTGAATGAATGCACAGGTATGTTCACAACAGGATTCTGCTTTGTTTGTGTGTTTATGCTGATTGATAGCAACCCAGTGAGCTGACTTTTGCTCTCCAGGCTCTTTGCTTTTTTATTTATTTGGTTTGACTGGATAATGTCCAGGTGCTGGCATTATAGTGGTGTGGTTTGGCAGAAGACTCCAGACAGGGCTCAGAGTTCATGGCTGATGGTGTAAAAATGCAGTGATAGTAGCTTGCCCTAGAATCACCCAAGGACCTTAGACCTCTGAGAGTTGTATCCTCCTCCCACTCTTTTCTCCTCATACTGCAGAAAAAAATAAGTAAAACTAGAATATTTCTAAAGAATTTTTCAACAGTTCTGATGCATCTACTATCCAAAACTCCAATCTAACTATGTAATAATCTGTGGTAAGAAAAAAATGACATGATGTATGAACTAAATAAAAGTGAAACAACAAAAAAGATAAAGGGAAATATTAATGTTGCTGCCAGTTGCTCATTTTGGACACTATATATTTTGATATTATTTGGTATCTTTATTTATTAACCTTTATTTAACCAGGCAAATCCCATTGAGATCACAGCTCTATTTTGCAATGGAGGCCTGGGCCTGAAGGCAGCCTAGCATGCACGTTTTTTGTCTGTGGGAGGAAACTGGAGTACCCGGAGAAAACCCATGCAAGCACGAGAAGAACATGCAAACTCCACCCAGAAAGACCCCAGGTTCAAACAGGGATTGAACTCAGGACCTTCTTGCTGTGCTACCCACTGAGCTGTTGTGCTGCCAAATACGATGATAAGGAAACTGAAATTTAAATTGGGTTTCTTTTTCAGAAACATCCATCCATCCATTTTCTTCCGCTTATCCGGGGTTGGGTCGCGGGGGTAGCAGCCTAAGTAGGGAGGCCCAGACTTCCCTCTCCCCAGCCACTTGGGCCAGCTCTTCCCGGGGAATCCCGAGGCGTTCCCAGGCCAGCTGAGAAACATAGTCCCTCCAGCGTGTCCTGGGTCTTCCTCTGGGCCTCCTTCCGGTGGGACGTGTCCAGAACACCTCACCAGGGAGGCGTCCAGAAGGCATCCTAAACAGATGCCCAAGCCACCTCAACTGGCTCCTCTCGACGTGGAGAAGCAGCGGCTCTACTCCGAGTCCCTCCCGGATGATCGAGCTTCTCACCCTGTCTCTAAGGGAGAGCCCAGACACCCTGCGGAGAAAACTCATTTCGGCCACTTGTATCCGAGATCTCATTCTTTCGATCACAACCCAAAGCTCGTGACTATAGATGAGGGTGGGAACGTAGATCAATCTGTAAATTGAGAGCTTCGCCTTTTGACTCAGCTCTCTCTTCACCACGACAGACCTGTACAGCGCCTGCTTCACTGCAGACGCTGCACCTATCCGCCTATCGATCTCACGCTCCATTTTTCCCTCATTCGTGAACAAGACCCCAAGATACTTGAACTCCTCCACTTGGGGTAGGACCCCCTCCCTGACCCGGAGAGGGCACTCTACCCTTTTCCGGCTCAAGACCATGGCCTTGGATTTGGAGGAACTGATCTTCATCCCGGCCGCATCGCATTCGACTGCGAACCGCTCCAGCGAAAGCTGTAGATCACGATCTGATGAAGCCAATAAGACCACATCATCTGCAAAAAGCAGAGACGCAATCCTAAGGCCACCAAAACGGATCCCCTCAACACCTTGGCTGCGCCTAGAAATTCTGTCCATAAAAGTTATGAACAGAATCTGTGACAAAGGGCAACCTTGGCGGAGTCCAACTCTCACCGGGAACAAGCCCGACTTACTGCCGGCGATGCGGACCAGGCTCTGACACCGGTCATACAGGGACCTAACAGCCCGTATCAAAGGGCCCGGTACCCCATACTCCCAGAGTACCCCCCACAGGGCCCCCCAAGGGACGCGGTCAAACGCCTTCTCCAAGTCCACAAAGCACATGTAGACTGGTTGGGCAAACTCCCACGCACCCTCCAGGACCCTGCTGAGAGTGTAGAGCTGGTCCAGTGTTCCACGGCCAGGATGAAAACTGCACTGTTCCTCCTGAATCCGAGGTTCGACTATCCGACGGACCCTCCTCTCCAGAACCCCCGAATAGACCTTACCAGGGAGGCTTAAAAGCGTGATTCCCCTGTAGTTGGAACACACTCTATGGTCCCCCTTTTTGAATAGGGGGACCACCACCCCGGTCTGCCAATCATGGGGAACTTCCCCCGATGTCCACGCATTATTGCAGAGTCGCGTAAGCCAACACAACCCTACAACATCCAGAGCCTTAAGGAACTCTGGGCGAATCTCATCCACCCCCGGGGCCCTGCCACCGAGGAGCTTTTTAACCACCTCGGTGACCTCAGCACCAGAGACTGGAGGGCCCGACCCAGAGTCCCCAGGCTCCGCTTCCTCAGTGGAAGACGTGCCGGTGGGATTGAGGAGGTCTTCAAAGTATTCCACCCACCGACCCACAACATCCCAAGTTGAGGTCATCAGCACACCACTCCCACTATAAACAGTGTTGGTGGCGTACCGCTTTCCCCCCCTGAGACGCCGGATGGTGGACCAGAATCGTCTCGAAGCCGTGCGGAAGTCGTTCTCCATGGCCTCTCCGAACTCCTCCCATGCCCGAGTTTTTGCCTCAGCAACCACCCGAGCCGTATGTCGCTTGGACTGCCGGTACCCATCAGCTGCTTCCGGGGTCCCACAGGCCAAAAAGGCCCTATTGGACTCCTTCTTCAGCCTGACAGCATCCCTCACCGACGGTGTCCACCATCGGGTTCGAGGGTCGCCGCCGCGACAGGCACCGACAACCTTGCGGCCGCAGCTCTGGTGAGCCGCCTCGACAATAGAGGCACGAAACATGGTCCACTCAGACTCAATGTCCCCCACCTCCCTCAGAACATGTTCAAAGTTCTCCCAGAGGTGGGAGTTGAAACTCCGTCTCACAGGAGACTCTGCCAGACGTTCCCAGCAAACCCTCACAATACATTTGGGTCTGCCAGGTCTGACAGGCATCCTCCCCCACCATCGGAGCCAACTCACCACCAGGTAGTGATCAGTTGACAGCTCCGCCCCTCTCTTCACCCGAGTGTCCAAGACATGTGGCCGCAGATCAGATGAGACGATGACAAAGTCGATCATCGAACTGCGGCCTAGGGTGTCCTGGTGCCAAGAGCACATATGGACACCCTTATGCTTGAACAAGGTGTTCGTTATTGACAATCCATGACGAGCACAGAAGTCCAACAACAGAACACCACTCTGGTTCAGATCAGGGGGGCCGTTCCTCCCAACCACACCCCTCCAGGTCTCACTGTCATTGCCCACATGAGCATTGAAGTCCCCCAGCAGAACAAGGGAGTCCCCAGAAGGTGCACTTTCCAGTACCCCCTCCAAGGACTCCAGAAAGGGTGGATAATCTGAACTGCCGTTTGGTGCATAAGCACAAACGACAGTCAGAACCCGTCCCCCCACACGTAGGTGGAAGGAGGCCACCCTCTCATTCACCGGGGTGAACCCCAATACACAGGCACCAAGTTGGGGGGCAATAAGTACGCCCATGCCTGCTCGGCGCCTCTTACCAGGGGCAACTCCAGAGTGGAAGAGTGTCCAGCCCCTCTCAAGGAAACTGGTTCCAGAGCCCAAGCCATGCGTAGAGGTGAGTCCGACTATTTCTAGCCGGAACCTCTCAGCCTCACACACCAGCTCAGGCTCCTTCCCCACCAGTGAGGTGACATTCCACGTCCCAATAGCCAGCTTCTGAAGCCGAGGATCAGACCGCCAGGGTCCCCGCCCTCGGCCACCACCCATCCCACATTACACCCGACCCCTTTGGCCCCTCCCACAGGTGGTGAGCCCATGGGAAGGGGGACCCACGTCTCCTCTTCGGGCTGTGCCCGGCCAAGCTCCATGAGTAAAAGCCCGGCCACCAGGCGCTCGCCCGCGTGCCCCAACTCCAGGCCTGGCTCCAGAGTGGGGCCCCGGTGACCCACGTCCGGGCAAGGGAACACTAGGTCCATTTGTGTTTCTCATCATTGGGGTCTTTGGGCTGCACTTTGTCTGGTCCCTCACCTAGGACCTGTCTGCCATGGGTGACCCTACTAGGGGCATAAAGCCCCTTACTGCATGGCTCCTAGGATCATTGGGACACTCAAACCCCTCCACCACGGTAAGGTGGCAGCCCAGGGAGGGGCTGTCACCTTACCGTGTTATCTGTTTTTTTCAGAAACAGATCCTGTCTAATTATGAACACTAGGAAACACCTTGTAACTGCGACTTTCCTTCTCTTCATCGACTACGGTGAAATTAGCTACATGAAATTAGCTACAAGCACCCTGCAGATGCTGGATGCTGCCTATCACGGTGCATTATGATTTATAACTGGCTGTAACTATCGTACCCATCATTGCACCCTGTATTCACTGGTTAACTGGTCATCATTAACCTCATGCAGACTCTTCCTTTGGTACATTTTCATCTTTAAATCACTCCTCGGTCTGCTGCCTTCATACATCTCCTCCTACATGTCTCTGCGCAAGTGCAGCTAGAGCGTGCACTATCAGGACATTGTTACATGTACATGCAGTGTTCCCTCAGTGAGGTCTGAAGTAGGCAAACGAGCCTTCTCCTACGGCGCCCCTATTTCCTGGAAAACCTTGCAAAAAGATCTGAAGCTCTTGACCTTGACCTCTCTAGTGACTTTAAAATCCTGTTAAGTACCTGGCAAAAGCCAATGCAGACATTGTCCTGTTTTTAGTTTTCTAAATCGTCTTGTGATCTAACTGTTTTTTGCTGCTATTCCTCTTGATTGTCCTTTTGGTTGCTATTTTGTTTTGATTTGTAAAAGAAATAATAATAATAATAATAATTTTGTATGCCTATTTTATGATCGTGTATTGCTGTCGTTGTTATCTATTGCTGTCATCACTCTTTGTTAAGAAATCAGGTCTCTCTTGAAAAATGAGTCCTCAAAGCTCAATGGGATTAACCTGTTTAAATAAAGGTTGAATGAATGATATGACATGGAATTATATGGACTGTTGTATTTGGTTTGTACACTATTTTACAAAGGACAATAATTTAAATTTAACTATTGAGCTAATTCTAGCACATTTATATTGGTGAGAAATTTATACATACCATACACATTTATATGAATGTAAATTGTCCTTTGAAAGGAAAAAAATATATGGTAACCACACACCTGCTTGTATTTTAATAAGTGGCAGACAAAAACTGACTGAAAAGTTTCAAACAAACAGATCTTCAAAACTCATGAACCATGACAGGGGACTCTGGTGGTCACGTCTGTGAATTTTGATGTTTCTACAGGATTTTATAGAGGAGATGAGACAAGGTAAAAATAAGTTATTTTAAGTCTAAATGCAAGTGAATTCTCAAGAAGCTTAGGTGTGTACTCTCAGCATTCTGGGGGGATTTCAAAGAAAACAGTTCTCTAGCAGCAGCATACATAGCAGGGTGAAAAAAAGGCAAACATTGGTATATTTTGAAGTATGTGACAAGAATAGGGTTTTAGGATTTGTATATGATGCCAGACAACAAGAATGGTTATAAAGTTTATTGAAATGCAGCTGCTAGTGGAAGTCAGAATCCAGTGGCAGGACCAGTCTTCTTAAACAGGAGGGGTGGGAGCCACCTGAAGGTGTTGGGCAAGATGATGTCATCGTCACTGGGTGAAATGCAGCTGCAGGGCCGAGCTGAGAAGATCATCGTCAGAGGGATAATCCAAAAGCAAGGTTCAGGTGAAGAGGCGGAGGTCATACACAGAAGGGCAGAGATCCAGATCCAAATCCATATGATAATCTGTGAGTCGTAATCCTTGAGCCAGAAGGGGTAGTCTGTAACAAGGTCAGAAAGTCAAAACAAGAGCAGGCAGGGAATAGACAGATGGGGATTTCCAAGAGGCAGGTGTGAGGTCAAGATGTGAAGGTCAGACAAGGCTGTAATAAGAACATTGGACATCTATTACCATGAGTGATTTGATTTTCTGGCAGATTGGAGTGGTGAGAGGAGTCTATAAATGTGGCTCCGAATTGGTACAGTAAATCAGGGCTGATGAGCAGAAAGTGCAGAGGGGGCATGGCAGAGAGCAAGAGCAGCAGATCATGGCACAAAGAGGCAGAAGCATGACAGTATGACTATTTTAATGTACCAAACAAAGACTTGGCTGTAGGAAGGGTTTGTTAGCAAAAGATTTAAAAACTTTAGACAGCTCAAAAGTTGGTGTGATTTAAACTCTTGTTGAACATTCTCTGATAAAGTCTGTAAAAACCATAAAACTTAAGCAGTGATTGTGTGAAAACTGTAAAAGAGCAGAATGGCAGCTCAGACATGTAAAGTCTAACATTCTGAGACCCTTTTCCACTTTGATTGATGTTTCTTCTGTAAATGTTGGCTAAGCTATAACATAAAAAAAAAAAAAAAAATTCAGGTCCAGATGACCTGACTGAAAAATGTTGGATTGTATACCTGGATTATTGAGCATGGACTTTGTTAGTTTTTTCAGGTGTTCAATCAAAATTCTTTTAATCTCCATTATTTCTTTCTTTCAGTCTTGTCAGTGTTTTGTGATGGATCGTTATCAAAAGTCAGAGCATACAATTCCTGATTGATTTGCGTGTTTTGGTGTATAATTTGCATGTTGGATTTTAAAGCTTCACAGTGAGATACAGGACAAACATTTTGAAGAGGATAATAATAAGGATTGGCGAACTTAACAAGAGTTGATCTTTTTTTAGCTGCTTTTTCTTGTTTTTGTTATAACAGATGTTCTCTGATTGTGATAGAGCAGGGCAATTCAACTGGCGGCCCAGGGGCCAAATTAGGCCCACAAAAGAACTCAGTTCGGCCCTTCAATAGGTTCATTTTTAAATAAAACTAGATTTTAAACCATAAAACATACTTGCTTAATGACAATAACTGCTGGATATCTGGCTCCTGAGCTCTTGGATTTCAGTAACTGTGCCCCCTGATTAATTTACTTGAATAATTTACTTGAATAGCCCTTATAACTTCATCTCTGTGTTCTATAGAACACAGAGATGAAGTTATAAGCAATGTTTTACTGAAGGTTTTATTTAAATAAATAGAAGCTTTCTGTTTTCAGAGAGAAAAAAACAAAAGTAAAATTCATGTGTGAAGTGTTGAATTTCTTCTTATCTGATTCCTCTCACTGAGTTATGCTGCTTTT
Organism: Nematolebias whitei; assembly: GCF_014905685.2. Lineage (NCBI taxonomy): Eukaryota > Metazoa > Chordata > Actinopteri > Cyprinodontiformes > Rivulidae > Nematolebias > Nematolebias whitei. The sequence goes on from NC_056515.1 coordinate 6,515,928, forward strand.
AAAACCACCATTTCTTCTGTTGTATATGTCACATTCTTTCCTTCTTGAAGTAGGAACACATTGAACTCCGTCCACTCTCTGTTTGAGTCAGACTCAGATGGAGACAGATTTGGCTCAGTGTTCAGTGGAGCTCTCTCCTGCCCCCATCTGGACACAACCTGATAGTCCAGCACGGCTTAAACATGGCAGTCTCACAGCCCATGAGAGTCTGTCTTTATTAAAATGCAGAAATGACATACTGAGATGTTATCTTGTTTTCTGTGGTATAGAAGATGGAGCCATAGATTCATGTTTATGTTTTATGTCCAAATGAGTTTTTTGTAAACTCACTGGACACAGGACATAACCCGATTTATTAGAACTGTATCAGAATCAGAACTGTAGAAGACACTGGAAACACAGTCCTGTTATAGGTAAATGATGTGCCACATGAGTCTGCAGAGTAAATAATGTCCCTTTTCTATGAGAAATGCTGATTGCATATGTTTTGTGGTTCTTACAGTTTTAGGTGTCCTGGTTCTGCTTCTGACTATCAACTCTGGTTGATAACACTTTAAGAAGTTGTCTGTTTTTATTTGTTAGCTTTAGTGTCCAGTTAATGCCAAATAGCTGACTCTGCACGTACAGAGGGTGCAGCAGGAATTTAAACTCTATAACATCTATAGAAATGCAGTTAATAAATCTCAGACCCAATTGGGTTTGTGAGCTGAGCAGACTGCTCAGCACCAGAATGTGAAATGAGGCATTTGGCAGCAGCTTTGAGCTGGAGTAAAGTACGGGAATATTTACAGCTTCCTTGCATCTGTAAAGCAGCAACCTATATAACATTTGGCTCCAGTGTTGCTTGATTGATATGCTATGAATGCTCTGACTCGTGGCTCCAGTTGATCAGAACTTTAACAACACTTGTAGTGTGTGATTCGGCCCAACACTCATTCATTTAGTGTATCAGTGCTTGTTAGAGGTTTTCACAGTTTGCACTCTACAACTGTTTTGAAACTTGGTTAATTTACTAGAAGGGAAAACAATCACATTAATAATTTAAAACAAAATTACCATTCTTTAAAAGGTTGCATATTGTTGCCTGCTTGCCAAGTTTACCAAACATATATTTAGCATAATCTCTTAGCATTCAGCATGAAAGAATGGAATTACTTTCAGCTATAACACAACAAACTTTAGCTGAATATCTGAAAAACTGTGTTAAACATTTTTGTCTTTGCTAAGCACGCTTAGCTGTGCTAACCTTGAATCAATTAGAATCCAAAGCCAATCAGTTGTAGATGAATATCCAGTGGTTATTTTCTTAAAATGACATTAAAATGTGTCCAGTTGTTCACAACAAACTTTGCTAACAGACCAACAGGACTGACTCCAACAGTTAATGTTAACATTTTAAGCAAAGATTTCATGCAATCTGTTAATACTCGGAGTACATGTTGAGGTAAATATTTAGGTACTACCACACCAACATCTGGTAAATGAACTGTACTTATATAGCACTTTTCTATCATATTTCAAGATACTCAAAGCGCTTTACACTACAATCTGTGTCTTCATTTACCCATTCATACAGCACTCTACTAGATCTCTACAAAGCTAATTGAACAAATCATTCTAAAGAGACTAATCAGAGCTTTATCACATTCATACACTGATGGGACACACATCAGCGGCTATGAGGGGTTCAGTGTCTTGCCCAGGGACACTTCAGCATGTGACTGCTGGTGGATTCGAACCCCCAACTCTTGCATTGGAGGACGACTGCTCTAACCACTCAGCCACAGCCGCATTATTGTCCATCTTTTACAGTGGGTGGTGATAACAAGTTATAAGTAATTTAAAACTTTAAACCCCAAATTAAACTAGATCTAGTTGTGTTTGATGGCCCAATCTGGCAGCCACTAAAGCCAACAATCTCTGCTAAGCATCCCTAGTACTTTATGCAGTTTTGCTGGATGTTTCACAGTTAAATACATGTGACAATGTGCAGAATGACAGGACTTCTATTGGATAATAAATTGCTGGGCAGGACACTCAGTGGGGTATCAGTCAGTTTCTCCCCAGTACAACTGCTCACACACACACAAGCTTTTAGAGTGAAACAGATTCAGTGAAACTCCTCCAACTGCACTCCACTTTGTGTATGTGTCACACATCATTAACCACATTTCCCATGATGCTCGGAGAGTGTTCTTATTAGACTGGAGGTTTATGATGAATCATCTCATCCAGCTGAATTTAGGTTGGGATAATCAGCCTTGACATTCCTCACACTGCTCCGGGAGATGGAGGAAAAAGAAACCAACAAGAATGGAATGTGAACAGAAAAGACTTGCAGAGCACCAGGAGGCTTATTTCTGTTTGAGTGTGACCTCATTTTAAACACTGAACATCCATCATCCACCTCTGCACAGCTGTGGGACACTGAGCTTCTGCTGGAATAAAGAGATTGAACATTAGGATGATACCGGGGGGAAAAGTTATGACAAAAGCAGAAAGAATTAAAAACTTCCATGCCAGAGTTTTAAACTGATATCACTTAATGTTGAGAAGTGATGGAGGTATAGTAATTTTGATAAAAGTTTGAAAATACTGTTATGCACAATCTAATCTAAAGTGATATCAAAAGATCTTGTGCAATGCGTTAGCATTCAGAATATGTGTTAGGGATAAGTTTCAGCTACTACAAAACCAGGTTATATCTCAATAACTTTAAAATAACTGAATTATATTAATTGTTGTATTACCTAAGGTTGATAAAGCTATGACGGCCATTTAAAATAATTTAGGTACCAATGATAAATCACTTGTAGATACTTATCCCATTTGAGAGTTTTAATAAAATCCATCCAGCAGGTCATGAGATATTTTGTTAACAGACAGACATGATTGACTTCAATTGTCAATGCCATTTAATACAAAAACCTTGTGCAATGTGTTAGTGCTTTGCTTATTGTAAATGACTCTCGGCTACTACCACATCAACTTCTAGCTTAAAATTTATCAAAACTATTGAGTTACTGCTATTTTTGTGTTAGCTAAGTTTGATTAGCTGAAATGGCCGTAATGAATTTGGTTGACCTCAGAAGTTAGCTAGATGTAGATGCACATCCGATAGTTACTTTCTGAGAATTTCATTAAAAACTATCAAGAGGTTCATGAGATTATTTGATTAAAAACAAATTAACTTGCACATCATTGGACAGCAGTTGGAAATTAGTCTCACAAACATCAAACTTGTAGATGATTATCATGAGCCTTCAATTTACCAAAACACAGACTCAATGTGATTCCAGCAGTCACAACTCTCAGTAATAAAAAAAAATGTGAGTAACTCAACTGGCATATTTAGGACTTGTTTTTCTTTTCTTTGCTTCAGGTTACAGAAGGCACAGCCTAAGCATCTTCTCATTTTATTTTAGTGTTGATGCTCTTTCTAAACAAAAATATAATTCAGGAATTCATGTTCTGATTGTTTTTAATAGACTTTGCAAATAAATTAGATTTTCAAATGTGAGTCAGAACACCTATGTTATAACATTCATATCATTTTCCCCCATAGTTCAAAAGTGCACAGGAAATGTAAATGAATCATTAAAATGTTCAACAGAAAAGAACAAAAATAAAAAAAACGTTTATTTGCTCTCTACAGCTTGCTGTCCAATTTTCAGCTACTATTTCAGAAAATGGCATCATGTCTGTTTTCAGCTTTTAATAATATTTAGATCTGGGCTTAGAGGATATGTATTGTGACAAAATAAACAAATAAGCAACAAAAATAAAAAAGTGAGAAAGTCAACTGAAAATATTCCAAACAGTTGGGGTGCAGCAGACCCTGCATGACGCCTTCTGGCTACAGATTAAATATTTAAATCAGAGTAAATAATTCTGATGACTGCATCTTCTGGCATTCTAAATTCATTTACACAATACAGTCAAATCTTTAAAAATTATCTTCCCTTTCTGATATTGTTCATCTTTTGAGAAAAAGCATTACAGCCACCATCCTGTGATTCGCTGACAAATATTCAGCAGGTACACTGATCACTGTGCACACTTCTCAGGCACTATATAACACACCAACTAAAGTCAGAGGACTAGATGGGACCCTAGAACCATTTAGGTCTGATCATCAACTTCTCACACAGAAATGAAACAACTTGAAATAAAAGTCTGGTCATTCTTGACATAATGTTCTGCCAAATAGGTATTAATAGTTGCCACTCTGTCAGCCATGATATTAATCTTAGAGCAGAGAGGTGGAGGAAAGGTCAGAAGTCTTTGTTCAGACAGGGAAAATGGATAGTTGAACAAGATCCTGCTTTTAAATTTGTTTTTTTAGGACCATAAAAAAGTTTGACTTAAAAATATCGTACCTAAATGAAAGAATGCTACATTAGCTAAAACTGCACTTTTGTACATTTGTTTCATTTGTCTCTGAGTTCTCTAGAAAACTACGTTTGTTACTACAAGCATGTGTTTGCTCTGAGTATGTTGTTGCGCTGAGAGGATGCTGAATGTACCAGCTTGCTGGGAGCTGAGTAAACATTTGACTGACGAGATGCATTAGCTTCAAGCCCAACAGCATGAAATCTCTTTTTGACTTATCTAGGCATGGGCATATACTTGCCAAGCTTTTAAGATCAAAGGTCTTAAAATCATATGCTGATAATAGATTAAAGATGATTTGATGAGGAAAAAGGCTCTACTGTGAATTTTGCATTCCTTCATTCAAGAGTTTGAGTTTAAATTAAATGTTAAAAATTTGTTACAGGCAGTATGTTTAACGTGTTCAGACATAGTTGTTGGATTTTGACCAATCTTTGCTAAACTTACTGAGAAAAAAAAATCTCTGAAAGGGATTTGTGACGTATCCGCCTGGAATAATATTCAAGTATTTATTATTATTATTATTATTATTTAAGTTATAAACATTCAATAAATGTAAGCTTCATGTTTTCTGGCTACTTTCTGTGTTAATGTTTTTGCAGATGATGTGATGTTGTATATGATAAATGCAGGAAGCTTTCTGTGTCCAAATTTCACTTCAAATGTCACCCTTTGAGCTCATTACCTAACTTAAAACTAACCCCTGCAGGTCTACAAGAAACAGTGTTCATTTTATGTGGAACAGGTTTTGCAAGATGATGCCAAATCTTCCCTTTGTATGAGAGTTGTGTGCAATGGTTGCTGTTGTCTCTTTGTTTTGGAGGAAGGGTTAGATTTTTTTTTTCTTCTGATAGTCAGGGCAGGAAGCAACAACTTGTGAGGGCTTTGTAAGATTCATTAAAGATCTAAGACAAGGACTTTATTGTGGTATGTTTCAGTAAAACTGTAGGAGTTGAGCTCTTCAGCGAATAGTCTTTGGTCAGACCACAAATTCAACCAATTTCTGTTTGTCAGAATAGAAAACCTTGAGACCTTTGGCACATGAACGTAATTAAAACCATGGGTCATGTGTGTGTTGCTTCATGTTTTCTCTGAACTACAGAGATGGAGCTGTCTCAGCTCCGTTGACTATGTGTTTGATGGATGTGGAGTGACATCACTGGGTTTGGAAGTGTGAGCAGGACATGTTTGGATAGATGCAGAACAGCATTTTGGTGCCATGTGCATTCTTTAGAGGAACATGTGGTGAACACACCCAGCTCCCCATGTAGCCTGGGGATCCTTTTGAGCCTTCTCTTTCTCTTCTTCTCTTGTGTGTGCGTGTGATTTTTTATTTTTATTTTGCATGCTCTGTCATAAAGGTTTATTCTTTTTTCATTCACTTTTTTCTTTCAGCTGATCCGTTGAAGTCAGGGCAGATCAGCTGGCTGGATTTCTAGGTTTGATTGTTCAGCTTAAAGGCAGAATCCTTTATGTGTCATGTAGATCTGGGTAGAGTGTCTGCACTAAAAAAATACACCCTCTTTATTTGAGTGCTGTCTCCTCTGCAGCTAATGAATGCTTCATGGCTTGTTTGTGCTTTTTGTTCAACTCTACTGTAAAGCAACAATGATGGACCCTTAAACAATATTCCTCATCTTTCACCCTCAGCTTGACCCATTTTCAGATCCTGGTTCAGAACTGTATCCAATGTTCAAATACAGCTTTTATCCCCACCCCTCCCCTCCTATTACTGTATCTCATCTGTTTGTTGACATACATGCACAGCCTTGAGCTGTTTCCAGTCAACATTTTATGACTTTTCTGTGTTTTGTGGTTTCCAGGGAGACATCCAGCAGCTAATGATTGTAGCAGACCACCGTGCTGCGTATGACTACTGTGAGCACTACAGCCCCGACTGTGAAGTGTCAGTACCTGACCAGCCACAGAACCAGGACCCCAATACAGATGCAAAAACAGATGAATATGTGAGTTAAATCCCTCCTTTTCAAGTCTATATTTTTTATTTTGTTTTATTTAAGAACACAGTTTTAAGGCAGTTCAGTTTATCAATAAAGCTCAGAAATGAAGCTTGTTTTTTGCACCTATTGCTCTGCCTGGGTCCTGTTAAGTACACAAAAGTAGCTTTTTTCCCTCTCTGTGAACTATGATAGGCTCATTAGAAAAAGTGTGAAAAAGTAATTAGTCTTTCAGTCGCTGCAGGTTCCAACAGTGATCTAGTATAAGCTATACGGTTCTGATCAATGGCCAGACACCCAGAGGCAACAGAACTGTAGATCTATTTTTTTAAACCATGATGTTAATCACTGACTGCTTCTCTTTCACTCAGTGTCAGTGTAATAATTGTGTGTTTTCAGCCTACAGAAGGAAACTACTATTATGAATATCCTTATTATGATGACATTGAAGGGAAGCCTTATGATTCAACCTCCGAAACGGAGACGGTCACAACAAAATTTGAGGTATTCGACGGTCAGCCTTCTGCTCAAAACAGTTGGACTTCATTCCTCAACACAATTTGTGTTATTCAAAGGGCTTGGATTATTTAGTAATGATCCATTTTGTACTTAACAGGTTGTAGGTGCCGATAATGTGGTGAGCACTGTGAAAGAAGTTGTGAGAGGCGGTTCTGGTGGTACTGGCTCTGCTGCCATCTCCACCAGCTCTTCATCCAGTTCATCATCCAGCTCATCTTCAGTTAATCAAGGAGAAGAAACTTACCGAGATGAGAACACCCCCTACGACAGCTATGATGCCTACAACAACTATTACTATGATGAATCTACCGCTGCACCTGGAGGTGACACCTCTCGCCGAATCACAATTACCAGTACTGGCACTGGGGGTGAGCTGGATTTAGGAGCAGGAGGCAAGGTGGATCTGGAAGCTGGTTCAGAAATCAATGAGAAGGTCATCACCACTGGTGGAGCAAACACAATAACAGTCATCAGCAACAAAACAAAAGTAAGTTGAACTTTCACCCCAGATTTGTTGTACATTAAGTATTTTTGTTTTTGCCTTCTGGTATGTTCTACTTTCTTTTTTTTTGGGGTGGTGGTGGTGGTGGTGGTGGTGGGGTGTGTGAACAAAATCCAGTCTGGGTCTGTAGAAATCTAAACAGAACCATTACTTCAATCCATCCATTTTCTGCCACTTATCCGAGTTTGAGTTCAGGAGTGAAATCCAGACATCCAACACTCCCCAGCTCCTCCTGGGGATCTCAAGGTGTGTCCTGGCCAAAGAGGATTTATGATATTTCCAGAGAGTTCTGTCTGTCTCCAGGTCTCCTTCCAGTGGGACTTGCCCAAGAGGTATCCTAGACAGATGGCTTCTTTCAATGAGTAAAGGTAGCTCCCCTGAATGATGGAGCTCCTCACCTTACCTCTAAGGCTGAGCCTGCCACTCTACATAAATGTTTATTTCAGCCACTTGTATCCAGGTTCCCATTCTTTCAGTCATGATCCAGTTCTCATGATCATAGGTAATAATGGTTAGATTATAGAAGAGCAAATAAACTGAGCTGTCTTTTGGCTCTGCTCCATCTTCACCACAACAGACTGGAGCCATCAATCTATCTCCCTCACCACCGTACCATCACATATTAACAAGATTCCCAGATCTGGGAACTCCTCCGCTTGAGGAAGAGAGTGATCCCTGGCCCTGAATGAACATTGCACCTCAAAGAACCATGGCCCCAGACATTTTCACCCTGAATGTGTGAACAATTAAGCTTTCTATCCACTATTGTGAAATGTAGTTTTGGAAACAACCTATTTAAGACTCTCTTTGACTGTTGGAGATAGGCATCTGTCCCAGAAACCTTGACAGGTTGCAAAATAGACTGATGAATGCCCTGTTAAAGATAGCATTTGTCGTTTTTCTGTCCTGTAGGTTTGTTCTCTGGTTTGTTTTTGTTGTTGTATGAATAGTTCATGTATTTAGTAACATATTATACATATATTTTATATAATTTTAACTCAACAGAAATGTCTTTGTTTTTAAAGGTTGAAAGTTCCTACAGTGACTACAGTGATGTGTATGATTATGGAGTGGATGGGTACTACACAACTGGTGAAGGAGGGGACAGCAGCAGTTCTACCGTCACCATCGGTGGTGGCTCAACTGGAGGTGGCGGTTCCGTATCTGTCAGCAGTGGTTCTGTTTCTGTAGGAGGTGGTTCTGTATCTTCCGGTGGGGGTTCCGTGTCTGTAGGTGGAGGTTCTACATCTGTGGGAGGATCTTCTACCACTGGTGGCGGATCATCCAGCACTGGAACCAGTGGGTCCACCTCCACCAAGACAGGAGACGATTACTACCCAGATCTGGAAAAGTTCAAGGAAGAAGACATCACTGACTATGGTGATTTAGGAAATGTTGACATGTACGAAGAATACGACGGCAAAGTGCTGCCTGCTGAGACTGATGAGTACTACGGACAGGTGACAAAAAAACAGAAATATCCACACAACGATGCTGAATAGAAATAAGATCTAACGTTTTGTACTTATGCAGTGTGTGTATGTTTGATGCATAGGTGGATGGAGCTCGTGGTGAGAAAGGACAGAAGGGAGAACCCGCTGTTATTGAGCCTGTGAGTAGTTCTGTTTGAACAACATAGTTGAGCAGCAGATGTAAGTTGCATGTGTGCACAGTTTGAATATGCAGGCACATATGTGTGAGCCACATATAAACACAATCCATCCCTCATTCCTCAATAAGAATCTTCTCACCAAACCATTTTTATTTGGACCCACTCAAATTCTGTATAATATCCTCATACAAGGCCCAACTCGTCGCTGTTTATCAGGGCCAGAATATAAACACTTTAAGACAGGCCATGCAGGGACTGACAATATTGTTTAAACAAAGGCTGGGTGGTGTTTAAACACAAGAAAGAAGGAACTAAATACAGAAAATAACTTTTTCTGCTTTTCTATTAGAAAAACTGTATTGTCAGGTGGAAGGCAGACAGTCCTGAACTGAAATCACACTCTCATATGTTAGTATCCATAAAGATGAATAATCTATTATTATCTCTAATAGACTCACAGCTGCTTTACTTTAAACAGATGACTCAGAGCTCCTCTGAGTGTATTAATGAACTTTTGTCTGTGTTTAAATGTGGAATCAGAAATGTTGAGTCTGTTTCCTCGATGACTCTGTGGGTTTTTGGACTTACACTTCTATCTTCTCTCACATGTTGCAGTCAACAGCCAGGCAGGAAGTGCACAAGATGAAATGATCCTCTGTTTAGGATGAGGAAAAAACAAACAAACAATGACATAATTATCCTGATGCATGCTCAATAATCCAGGTAGAAAAATCCAAAAATGTTCAATCTGGTCCTCTGGACATTAAAAAAAAAAAAAAGCAAAAACATGTAGATATGTTTCGTCTCTCATCCAAAAGACTTCTTCAGTCTGAGGTGCTTTATTCAGATCAGTCTCCTAAATAGCACCTTCTCAGAGTGGATCAACCAGTTTGCTGCTGTCAGCCAAGACCAGCTGCTCACATGGTCAAGAAGGACCCCGGCACAAACAGAGTAATATTGTGTATGCTGTTCAGTGTCAGGAGGGCTGTGATCAGTCTTACATCGGGGAAACTAAACAGCCACTGGCCAAAAGGATGGCCCAGCACAGAAGACCATCATCATCAGGCCATGATTCTGCGGTCTACACTCATCTCCAGGCCAGCGGTCACTCTTTCAGGGATGAAGATGTTCACATCCTGGACAGAGAGGAACAATGGTTTGAGAGAGGAGTAAAGGAGGCCATCTTTGTGAGAAGAAATCGTCCATCATTAAACAGGGGTGGAGGCCTCCGTGTTCAACTGTCCCCCTCTTACAATGCTGTGATTGCTAGTATCACTCAGCCTCCTGTGAATATTAAACAGCCATCAGTGTGCTAATGATCCATTGTTACGCTGATGGTCCTTTTTGACCATGTGAGCAGCTGGTTTTGGTTGTCAGCAGCAAACTGGTTGATCCACTCTGAGAAGGTGCTATTTAAGAGACTGAGCTGAATACAGCACCTCAGACTGAGGAAGTCTTTCGGATGAGAGACGAAACGTATCTACATTTTATTGCTTTTTTTTTTTAATGTCCAGAGGACCAGATTTAACTTTTTTGAAGGACATAATTGTTTTTATTTCAAAGCTGAGTCTGATTTCAGAATGCAAATGTATTAATCAGTGCAAACTAAATACCTCTGTTGGCTTCTAGTCAGCTGGGGCAGCTGTGGCTGAGTGGTTAGAGCAGTTGTCCTCCAATGTGAGAGTTGGGAGTTGAATTCCAACAGCAGTCAAATGTTGAAGTGTCCCTGGGCAAGACAATGAACCCTACATTGCCTCTGGTGTGTGTCCAATTAGTGTATGAATGTCGTCAAAAGCAATTGTTCCCAACCATGGTCTTGAGGAACACCATCCTGCATGTTTTAGTTGTTTCCCTGCTTTTACACACCCAATTTGAATGAATGGGTGTTAACAGACACTGACAGAAATTCAGGAAGTAATAAAATCACTGAATCAGATGTGATGGAGCAGGGAAACAACTCAAACATGCAGGATGACATTCCTCAAGGACCAGGGTTAGAAACCACTGATCTAAAGCACTGACTGGTCTCTACAGATTCAGATTCAGATCTAGTAGAGCGCTGTATGAATGGGTAAATGAGGGCACAGATTGTATTGTAAATCGCTTTGAGTATCTTGATAGGCACTAAATAAATACAGTCCATTTAGCCTACCGTTTGGAGTGCAATTTCAGCATGTGTTAGCCTTGATAGCATCCAAGCACCCTCTCTTACCCCTGAATAAATTGGAAGCATACCTGAGAGACTGGCAGGAATGTGTGCTGAGTTAGCAGGGAGGAACCATGATCGGGGTTTGGGGAATGTTTTCATGTGTATTTAACTCTTTTAGCCAAAGCTGCTCAAAGTGCACGCTAAGGTATTGTTGGGCACAATCAGACTCCTGCGGCATTTCATGATATTCGTTTGTGTGTGTTTTTAGGGAATGCTGTTGGAAGGTCCGCCAGGGCCTGAGGGGCCAACGGTAAGTCAGTCTGTCAGATTCTGTAAGTCTTTCCACATCCTCAACCATTTTCTGTCTTCATTTTCTCTTTCTGATGTTGAAGATATTACAGCTTTGTATAATCATTTTGTTTGTCTTTAAAAAAAATAAAAGCTCAGATTTAAAGTCTGACACTGAAGAGGTTGGAAATTTGGCAAACTTTAAGGAATGTTAGGAAGGTTTTAAAGACACTGATGGTACTGACACCCTGCAGATGGTGTCAACCTTCTGACACAATGAGTTAGCAAATACAGACTGCAGCTCCACTACTTCTCCCCTTTTACTACATGAACTCCTTTCTCCTTGTGTGTGGCCACCTTCATGTACAAATAAAAATCAAATAAGGTATTTTGTTTAAAATAGGGTCTTCCTGGACCCCCAGGTCCTTCTGGCCCACCAGGCGGTCCTGGAGATTCTGGAGAGAGGGTAAGACAAATGTTTATATCTCACAAATTTCAAGTGCTCAAGAAATACACAAGTTCTGTTTGTTTATGGGTGTGTGCGTGCTTATATGTGTGTCATTTTCCATTTAAGGGTCTACCGGGTCGTCCTGGCCTTCCTGGTGCTGATGGTCTGCCAGGACCCCCTGGAACTGTCCTGATGCTGCCTGTAAGTAAATTAGAGTTGTTAAATTGAGAAGGAAACTCAGTGAAACTAGAAAAGCTGTCCTTTAGTGTTTGAATGGCTAAAACCTTTGCCATGACTTCATCTTGACGCTCAGTCAAAGTCCAATTCATCTCTGTCTGTTTTATCAATAAGTCGGACACATGCTTTACACAGTCTGCTGGGAGGAAGGGGATTTCCGATGAGAACAACTGTAATGAACCTCTTGTAAACATGTTCAGATTTATCTTTATGCATTAGCAACCCCTTGTGGTGACACAGCGCCTCTGGGCTCCGACAGCTCAAATTTAACAACGCCCTGCTCAGTCTGTGAAATCAACATTAAAATGTTCAGGTGGCTTTTCAGGAAGGCATCTGTTTCTTGAAGTAGAACTAAGCAACTTTTAAGTTTTGCTTTAGCCTCATTTGCACCCAGCTTCAGATAACAAATCTTTTCTTCTTCTTCTTTTTTTTTTTTTTTTTAATCCTTCTGGTCTCTGATTTTCTTGCACTTGGAAGATGCTCTTGAGCCTGATTAGCTGTACAGATGTAAAGTTGTGGTTTTGGTGGTTCACACAGATCTGTTTGGCAGAACCAAGTGGCAAGCTCTGTCTGTACAGGAACTGCAGTTGTTCTGGTGTATCCCACGACAGACAGCATGACCTGAAATCTGATCTCCGAGCTTCAGAAATGAGAAACAGACATGGGTATTTCATCCTATTTCAGCTGAGAACCTATTGTCTCCTTTTGTTGACGGTGAAGAATTGAGTGACGCACAGTTGATGACCAATCTAACATTACTAACAATGAAGAGGAACAGTGTGTAGTGAAATGTTGCTGTGCTGCAAGAACTTTCATGAAAACTGCAGCAGATGTTCTGAATCAGCTGCAAGTGTTTCTTAAAAATCCTGGAGCATGTTTTACTTTTTGTTTTGTCGCTGTGCATCTGTGACTGTAGACAGTCAGCCTCCTGAGAGCACTGTCCCATAACCCATCTATCAATTGTTGGCCAGAGAAAGCATCAAGCAACACTTTATTTCCAGCTTGGTGCAAGGCTCAATGATGACCACCAGATGGCAGTAGAACTTGAACCTCATGGCTCTCCAAAAGCCACTGACGGTTCTGGTTTGAAGTTGATGCTTAACACAGTATCTTTGGAGTTGTTTTAAATTGCAGTCATTTTATTAATTAAATATGAATGTTAATTGTTGAAACATATGACATAGTTTATTTCCCTGCAGTCTCTTCATATTATCTGCTTTACTCTTTTTAAAAACCTGCTGTTCCCTCCATAGTTCAGACTCAGTTCTGGAGGGGATTCTGGACAGAAGGGACCAGCTGTTTCAGCGCAAGAGGCCCAAATGCAAGCCATCATGCAGCAGGCCCGGGTAACAATTCCTCTCTAAATGTACTGTCATGGGGTTTTTACTTTTTCTCCAAAATTAAGTGGGTTTTTTTTGTTACGTTAATGCTATTTGATTATTTCCCAACTATTTAATTATTATTTTTTTTTTAACTAGCTTTAAGATTAGGGTTTTGCGCATGATGCTTTGTCTTTAAGACTCCATTTTTTGAGACATTTCTGTTTCTGTGCATGTTCAGCTCGCCATGCGTGGCCCCACCGGTCCAATGGGTTTGACCGGAAGACCTGGTCCTCTGGTGTGTATTCCTCAGTGCTCACAAGCAAAAACACTATTGTTCTACAGTTTTACATATGTTGGAAAAATGTAAGTTTACTTAGCATTAATCTGTTTTTATCTATACTTTTCTCCCCCCAGGGCCCCCCTGGTGTATCAGGACTGAAAGGAGAGTCTGGAGAAGCTGGACCTCAGGTACTGTAATATCCTCCATGTGTTTTAGGGCTAACACTTGAAACAGCTGTTTTTTGGTTATTTCTTCTAATAAATTACCAAAAATATTTGCATATTTAAATCAAACGTGTTGGGGGGGTGGGCGGGATTGTTGATTGATAAAAGTATTTGGTCTTATAGGGACCACGTGGACCTATGGGATCTGCTGGACCTCCTGGAAAGCCTGGCAGGAGGGTGAGTTGTTCAAGAAGCCTTCAGCAACATCAGAATTATAAATCCCTTTCTGTTTCAGGTTGTTTATTTCTGTATTAAAAGTTAATAACTTTCAGCACAATAAACAAGTATCTAAATGATAAAATGAATCTTAACAAAGCTGATTTTCTGTGGTTTCTACAGGGTCGGTCTGGTTCTGATGGTGCCAGAGGAATGCCTGGCCAGACTGGACCGAAGGTATTTGTTTCTGGATACAAATATTATTTGGCGTCAGTGCTTGAGGTTTCATAAAACCAGTTTAAAAGCAGATTTGTTTCAACTCGTTTTATTGATTTTAATTTTTTAGGGAGACAGAGGGTTTGATGGTCTGGCTGGACTTCCTGGTGAAAAAGGCCACAGAGTGAGCAGTTTTATGGGTTTTATGAAAATTACTTTAATATGAATCACTATGAAGCGCATTAATGTTTACTTTTTTTAGGGAGAACCCGGCCCCTCTGGACCTCCTGGTGCTCCAGGAGAAGATGGAGAGAGGGTAACAACATAAAAATGTTCAGAGCTGTGCTCTTGTTACTCTTCTTCTCCTCACCTGAATTAAAAAATCCACTTTCTCTAATTCTTTCTCCTCTCTCTCACACAGCTTTTTGTCTTCACTTTGATCAGTTTCCAATCTTTGTGTTTCCTCTGCATTTACAGACTGTAGAAGACTGTTTCTTTTTCACCTACTATTTCTGTGTTTTTGTCCATGTGACCCACATGTCCTCACTTCCTCCTCCATTATTATTCATTGCCAGCTCCACAGTCTGACCCACTTCATCTCTTTCACAGGGGGATGATGGAGAGATCGGACCCAGGGGACTTCCTGGTGAACCAGTGAGTGGCAGCATGCCCTTTTATTCAGTCTAACCTCACAGATGGTGCGATGGAGGAGTAGCTCAGGGTCTGCTCTCATCATGTGATGGTATCAGCTCTCTATGACAACATGTATCTTATATCACAGTCCTATAGAGTGAGACATGCTTCTACCACAGCATGTGTTTATCAGGCTGGAAGTGAAAGAAACTGGCAGCCAGCATCGCAGCTGTCGGATTAGCCTCCCACCCACTTTCATTCCACAAGAAAGACCCTGACATCACTTGTTATGATTCATTTTGTCCACCAGGGTATGCAGCACTGGTTAGGGCTTTCAGTACAAAATGATGGGTTAAATAACTCGAATTATGGTTTCATAGAGTTGGATTTAGGATAAAATAAAGATGTGTCCTCCTGATCCTGCTTTTACAATATAAGTATGGTATCACTCAATCTGATTTCTCTTCTTTCTTGTAGGGGCCTCGTGGTTTGCTTGGACCAAAAGGACCCCAGGGACCCCCTGGACCACCTGTGAGTCCCATTTTTATCATTCTATCATCATTTCAAACAAAGTCTTGCTAAAGATTTACTGTACAGAGAGCTGAACCAGTTTTTAGGCTCTTGTGTGCAGCTAGAACAAAGAATCCACAACTCAGTTGTCACAGACTGAGCAGAGGGAAAGCAGCTCGTGGCCTTGAGTTTGACTTTTCAGAATATTGTCAACAGTGGAGAGAAGCTAATTTTTATAACACCAGGACCAGGAGCAATTAGCAAATTACTTATACAAGCTGAATACAGAGTAGACATAATTATTACTATTGTTTTGTTTGTTTTTTGGTCTTCAGTTTGAAAATAAAAAAATCATTGTGCCACAGATTTAAAGCTTTTCTCCTCGTTTGTGTCTCATTTTGCTCTTCATTTTTGGCACAGGGTGTTGGTGGAATGGACGGCCACCCTGGACCCAAAGGAAACATTGTAAGTAAAGACTGAACTGATGAATACAGACACCTGTTACAGGATGTTAAACCAAATTGAGCTATTAAACAAATTCTGTGAGATTTGTGGTGCAGTTTTTTTTTTTATGCCATTGAAAAAGTAAATGTGAGAATGCCCACTGTGTGTGCACCAACATACTGACTGGTCTTTTCAGTAATGCTGCCAGTGTAAAAGCATTGAAGCATCAAATTAGTAGATGACCATTTTTATTGTATTCCACTTATGTCCCACTATTTATCCTGCAGCTTAAAAATACTTTAAAAATGCATTGAAACATGCGTCTCAATCAAAAAAAGTGTGTTTTTGGTAGCAGTACATTGTACCACATAGAGAGAAAAAAAATCACGTAATTATGAAAAGTTCTCCGACCACAACTGAGGGATTTTGATCAAGTGAGAAAAGCCAGCCTCTAAAGCTCAGAGATGATTCACAGTAGAAACCAAGTTTACATGACTAATTTTTTTGTTTTTCAACAATACCAAATGAATCCAACATTTTTCATTCAGGTCATCTGGACAGTTTTTTTGTTTGTGCTGAAACGTTTCGCCTTCGATCCGGAAGGCTTCATCAGTCAAGGAAACACAAAACAAAACTGATTCTTCCCCCAACAGCTTACTCCAAAGTGGAACAAACC
>NC_056515.1:6537493-6575077 GCF_014905685.2 Nematolebias whitei
TTTTGTTGTTATATACCTGGATGACTGAGAAAACAAACTTTGTGTTTTTGAAACCATTAGTGAAAAGGCCAGACTTCAGGGGTATCTGAGGCAGGCTTGAAACACAAGAGTCAGGGTGGCTTCTGGGTAATACCAGATGGCTAGGCCTCAGACTGACGAAGCCTCTTGGATGAGGGGCGAAACGTTTCTTTTTAACAAAAAAACGAAGTCCAGATGACATGATTCAACCTTTTTTGTTGTTTGGTTAAACCTTATAAATAATGTGATCTCATGCTCAAGAGTATGTGTTGTGAACTACTCTCACCTACTACCACATGAAATTTTAGTTCAAACCTATAAAATTGAATGATGTATAGCCATGTTTGTGTAATTCAGTCATGGTTACCCTAAAAGCTCAGAAGTTGTTGGTGTACATCTGTTACTTTCTTCAAGTTTCATTAAGCCGAGAGGGGCTGAGATGAGGTAGAGGTCGGGCAGCCAACTTGGGACCAGGAAGTCACTTTTCGATTCCCAGCCATTCCCACATGTCGTGGTGTCTCTGAGCAAGACACCCAATCCCTAACTGCTCCTCGGGTGCTTACATAGCTGCCCACCGCTCAACTTGGGTCTATCGCCCATGTGTTGGGTTAAATGCAGAGAACTAATTTCATCATTGTTTGGGAACATGCAGTGATGACAACACATAGCACTTATACTTACTTAAGCTTCATTAAGTGGGGCGGTTGTGGCTGAGTGGTAAGAGCAGTCATCCTCCAATGCGAGAGTTGGGGGTTCGAAACCACCAGCAGTCACATGCCGAAGTGTCCCTGGGCAAGACACTGAACCCCTCGTTGCCTCTGATGTGTGTCCCATTGGTGTCCCATGGGTGTGTGAATGTGATCTAAAACACTGATTAGTCTCTTTAGAATGATTTGTTCAATTAGCTTTGTAGAGCTCTAGTAGAGTGCTGTATGAAATGGGTAAATGAGGACACAGATTGTAGTGTAAAGCGCTTTAAGTATCTTGAAATAAGATGGAAAGGCGCTATATAAGTACAGTCCATCCATTACAGTCCATTAAGTGGATCATGAAATATTCATGAACTTGGGCCAACATCAGCATGAAAACGACCTTGAAGAGGCTCGTAAGTACGGATCAGCAGAATGCACCAGCATCTGGCCATTTCAGACCTTGGAAGTAGTACAGACTCAAAGGATGACAATTTAACTTTAATTTAAATTTAACTCTCCAGTCGGCCTCGAAACAGGCGGACTTATCAGTTTCTCCTGGGAAATGTGTAAACTAAGGAAAAAACTTTGTCTATTGCACCGCCCACCCCCCTCTGTGGAGGCTTATCAGAACTGTGCCGACTGACCATCATCTTATCAGGACAATGTAGTGCTTCATGGACCGCCTTGTTTGTAAATACATATATAGCATGTTCATAAATGTGCTTGCTGGCAGAGTTTTTTTGATGTCTTAAATTGTGTCCTGTTAGGACAAGGTGTGACAAGATCTTTTTTGTAATGCCACTATACTCTCCTAATGGCTTTGTCCCTTTTTCTATCTAAACAATGTATTCTGAAAAGAATAAGAAGACTACGCTTTATAGCAACAGCTTCGTGCACTCCGCCCATCTTAGGGACAGCTGTACGGACATATTCTTGTTGTATCTCGGTGCAATGAGAATAAAGCTCATTCTGATTCTGATTCTGAACATGATCACAATTTTGGTGATAAAATAACTAACTTTGTTGTAGGTGAATATTTTGGCCTTCCTGTGTCCTGTGGAAAGATCTGTTTCTGACTGCCCTCTAACGTCATGTGTTCTGTCTCACAGGGAGCTGATGGTGTGCGCGGCCTCAAAGGAAACAAAGGTGAAAAGGTGAGATATTTCTGCAGGAGGGGATGGAGATTGCATCACCTTTATGATAAAAAAAAAAAAAAAATCTTCAGTAGGGATGCTGGCGCTTGTGATTACAGTGTTGATTGTGGCTGATTGTCCTGCTTCCTAATCATAATACCCTCAGTTAAATCCTGAAAAACACTTGAACATTTTGCTGTTACAAGAGGAGGAAACAGCCTTTCAGGGGTTTCTATGGCACCGAGGGATGGATATATGGTGCTCTGCTCTTGTGTCTCTGTGTTTTTTTCTCTGCGTGTTTTCATATGAATACATAAAGAAAGAAATCTTTTTAAAAGTTTGTTTGTTTGTGATGTCAGGGTGAAGACGGCTTCCCTGGCTTTAAGGGAGACATGGGGATCAAAGGTGACAGGGTAAGCTTTGTTTTCATGTCAATCTCGTCATGCATCACTCTGACTGAAACACGTTTAACTTCTGAACTGTTTGTTGGAGGGGACCTTTTCTCTCACAGGCCTCTTCTATTAACCAGAGACTTGTTGACCACAGTGGAATTATGGGTAATGACCAAACATACTGTGTTCACAATGTTCACCTACTGTATGCACTAACTCCTTACATTGTGGTCGCTTTAATACTAGACTAATGTTGAACAGGGAATAATGTAGTGGGGATTTTTTTGCATTTCCATCAGTACTTGAATGCATCATACTTTATTATTATGCACTGAGTATTCAGTTAGTTGTTTCATAAAAAAAACAAATCAACATGTTACGTTGGAACACACGCCTGAATGGGAGGTGATGGATGGCAAAATCCGTTGGTTTTAGCTGAGAAAATGTAATTAACATCATCTGTCTCCCTAACACTGACAGAATTATTTTTTACATCTGTTTGTTACATTTTGTTGTTGGGTTGTCTCATTAGCTCAGCGTGAACAACTGCAGTTACTGTATCACAGCCTTCAGCAAACTAAAATTATGAATTAAAATTTCCCATAAAATACTTTTTAGAGTTGCACTGTGTGGAAATGTTACAAACAATTACAGCTAGGCTGTGATTTACGTGTTTTAAATCATATTGACAATTATCCTTAAATCAAAAAAATTGCATGATAAATTTATGAATGACGTGTGGGTTTCCATTCAAAAACAGCATAAGTGACTGACCAACAGCACGTCTATAGGAGAGACGTCTGAGAAAAAATTTAATATTGTGCTGTGTATTCATGCTCTGATGTGTTGAGTAAAGTACGCAGGGAAAATGCTTCATTTACACTGGCTGTGGACGCACATTTTTGAATTGCAAATCTACCTATCTGTAAAACAACTGGAGTAAACTCTTTTAGAGTAAAACCTTTTTTATGTATGATACATAAAAATTCTTGTAATTTCTCAGCTCAGAGTAGGAGACAAGCCACTTTATGTACATTAGAGATGTATAGCAAATGGAACGCATTTTCAGCAAGTCTGAAAGTCACAATAATGAGCTGTGGACGTTAGCATTAGCCTTCCGTGTCAGCTCACTGTGGGCTATGTCCTCTGCTGTTTTGTACATCCTCTGTTTTGCTTATAGTTTCTTGAACACTACATAGCAGTGGTGTAGTCTGCGCGATACGCAGGTATTCAGAGTATACCCACTAGAAAAGCTTAAGAATTTCAGTATACCCACTTAAAAGTGCCCAATGATACATGACATATCATTAGTTACATGTCATTGATACATTAAACAGCAGTTAAATGCTTCCGTAATAATCTATCTGTATGCAGCGCTTGCTTATTACATTTGCTTGTCCAGTGAATTATTGTATAATTAATACTTCTGTACTTACTACTTAATACTTGAACATGTTTTACTTTGATGCTTTTTAAATAAATTCTATAACATTTTTAATACAAAGCCAACTGTTGTACAACGTTTGTTGTTCTTTTATTTAAATATAAGCATCAGAGAAATTTGGAAATGTTCAATATGCTTAAAAATCGAATTAAACTGATGATTACATTGTACTAACTGCTGTACTTTGGTTTCTAAGCACAGTCTACCCACTACAAAAATGTGGACTTCACCACTGCTACATAGTAAATGTAAAATTACAGAAAACATTTTGAAAAGCTCTACAACATGGCACATTCACGCTACAGGGTATGATATAGTGAATGGGTGGACAATCAAAAACAGCCTAGGTATTGTTCTGGTTGACAGCTGCAGTGATCATCGCATCTGTCTCTGAACAAATGGAGGCAGAAATCAGTGGCTGTCGACAGTCTTGGGGCTTCAGCCATGTTTTCCTCTGGAGATGATATTGAGCTGCACAAAAACAAAACTTTGAAGAATCCCTCTGCTTTCTAGATGCACACACAACTCTACTGTAAATTAGTTGTTTTGAAGGCGGCCAAGAAAAAAAAGTTTTCTAGAGTGTTTGATGAAGCAGCAGTCAAGTGCAGTTAGCTTGGATGTGGGTTTGTGTTTAAGTGGATCCCGTTAGACCAGCAGGCCTCATTGGATGTCCAATTTGTTCTGTCGTTCAGTGTGCTTCCTTTTAAGGCAGAGAGAGGCACAAATCAGAGCACTTTTACAGGCGTAGCATTTGTTGAAGGAAGGCATATCACCCGACACTTAGTGCCAGGATTTTAGTCCAAAAATGCTCTTGTATTGAGAAATGACAGCTTTTCATACATTTTATTCAAAGCTTAAATTATTCCAAAACATAATCAGTTGTTGATGTGCATCCAAAATTTATTTTGTGAAACTTTTTTTAAATCTGTAAAAATATTAATGATATTTTGTTAACAGACTAACAGTTTTGACTACAACAGATAATGCCAAAGTTTTAAACAAAGATGTCACGCAGTGCACTGAGCTTAAAGTTTACAATGGAGAAAGACACTTTTGTGCTTTTATAGTGTCAATTGGCTGTGGCGGCCATCTTGAATCAGATCGCCTCCAAAAGTTAATTGGATATAGCTGACAACCCACTGATTATTTTCTGTAAGTTTCATTTAAATTTGTGTAGTGATTCATGAAATATTTTTGCTGACATTACAGATAAAGAAACACACATACATAAGGTCCGCTGAAAAAACTCTACTTTTGCTTAACTGAATATTTTAAGCAAATTTATATGGAAAACAAAAGGCAACCTGAACCTACTCAGAACAGAACTGCTTGTTCAGTAATTCAGTAATGTTGACTTTGTAGTCTTTTAATTTCTAGCCAAAAATATATAGAGTGAAGAGAAAGAAAATTGAAGCATCTGTAGAACGGACTCAGCAGGCTAGTCATGTTATTACTCTAATGGTCAGCAGGTGGCAGTAATGGTCAGAGACCTGGCTGTGCTCAGAAATAAAACACATGTAGCAGGCTTGAATGCTATAGAGAACAGGTTACTGTATTGAAAACAGATGAAAGTTTTTCTTTAATTATTTAGTTTATTTAGTTTAATTTTAATTTGGTCTGATTTTGAGTCATCTCCTTGAACAGGCCAGGGTGTCTGAAGATTCCCAGTGTTCCTCTTCTGTCTGTTATAAACATTGTGTTATGTTGTGGTTCTTCTGTTCAGGGAGAACTTGGACCAGCTGGACCCAGAGGAGAAGATGGTCCAGAGGGGCCAAAAGGTCGCTCTGGGCTCCCAGGGGATGCGGGTCCACTTGGCCCTAATGGTGAAAAGGTGAGGGTTTTTTTTTTTCTTCATATATTGAGTAAACAAGGTTTGTATTTATCTTCAACAATGAGGTTAAAAAGAAATATGAGTTCTCGTGGTTCTGATCCAAACAACAAGCATCTGGAACTCTGGATTCAGTTACTAATTGAGGACGAGATCACAGACCTTACTGAATGTAATGGCTGTGAATAACATTAGCCAACAACATTTCTTACGGCAAATCACTAAATTATTTTCAGTATAATAACTCAGCTGATTGTTTTATGACAAGGTGCTAAATAAACTTTTTTCATTTGAAAGTGGAAGATGTGTTTTGAACAGAGTCCTAATGCTGCACAGCTCCAGTTCCTGAAGATACTTCCTCAGAGTGACATCCACATAACCTAATTTCTATTCTATTCTATTCTATTCTATTCTATTCCATTTCAGTCATGGTCAAACTGTAAATGTGTAAATCTTGTTTTCCTAATTTTATTTTGTTATATGTTCATTACCATCTCACTACTGCACACTGTGTATTATTCATGTTTCTAAACATCCAGCACATTCAGGAGGTGTGTACTATTGACTGTTGACTTTTGTAACTTCAATACTTTTCAAAACGTTTAGCTTTATTAAAAAAAAAATAAAATAAAAAAATTCCATAAAACAAATCAGGTCTTTTCAATTCCTCCAAAACCTTTGTTCTTTGTTAAATTTGATCCAGCATATTTTTGTCATGGTCTGCAGTTTAATGGTTTGAACCCACGTGCAGGAAAAACAGGAGGACTCGATAATGAACAATAACTAATAATTTATTGAACAAAACAAAATGCTGACGGGGCAGCAAAACTTAATTCGAATATAATATAATAGGTGGAGCAGACACAGACCATAACACTGTGGAAGGATAAAGCCCGGATCCCAAAGGAGTGAAAACACACAGTCTAAATACTGACACTGATGAGACAATGAGGAGCACCTGGGGTGATTTAGAATAAGGATCAGCTGTGGATGATGACATGGGGAACAGAGGTACAGGAAAACAGAGACAGAACCATGACATAACCCCCCCCCCCCCCCCCCCAAGGGTGGCACCTGACACCCCCAAAACGGGCCCCCACATAACTAGGGAGGTAGGGGGGAGGAGACAGGATGGAGGGCACAAGAAGAAAAACCCCCAAGGACGAGAGAAAAAGAAAAGCCGACAGGATGGGACCTGGGAAAACTGAAAAAGGGGGAAGAGCACCCATGCCCAAGAGTCCAGGTGGATGGCCAGGGGACCATCCAGGGTGAGGCAGGTGTCCAGGTAGCCGGTCAGATGGTCGTCCATTGCCTCTTATGGGTGGTGTGCGCCTGGACCCTCCTTGAGTCAGACCGGAGAGAGGTGATGAAACCGGTGACCCTGCAGCAGGCGAGGGTCCCGGAGACCCTTAAGCAGGGGTAGAGACCACCTCAGGAGCTGCATGTGGTGTAGGAAACAGCTTGGAAGCTTCATGTGGCGTGGGGTCCTCGAGAGGCATGGGACACTCAGGAGCTGCAGGAGGCTTGGGACCCAGAAGAGACTTGGGACCCACGGGGGCCGCAGTCGGAGTGGAGGCTCGTGGAGCAACAGCCGGCGACGTGGGGCCCTGTGGGGCTGCAGGAGGCGACGTGGGGCCCAGTGGAGCTGCAGCAGGCGACGTGGGGCCCCGTGGAGCTGCAGCAGGCGACGTGGGGCCCCGTGGAGCTGCAGCAGGCGACGTGGGGCCCCGTGGAGCTGCAGCAGGCGTGGAAACCCCAGAGGTGACAGCTGGTGTGAAAATCAGCGTGGCCGGTGCTGGTGTGGAAACCAGCAAGTCTAGTGAGTCCACAGCCAGTGGTGCAGGGCAGACAAAGTAATCTCCAACCCCCATTGAAACACAGGTGTGGGGGGCCGTCCTCCACACAAGCCACAGACACGCAGGTGCGGGGGCCGTCCTCCCCACAAGCCACAGACACGCAGGTGCGGGAGTTCGGCTACTCATTTTTTTGAGGTGACCCTTCAGCTGGATGAGAGCCCGATCGCCATTCTGGCAAGTGAGGGCTCAGGTACCCCTCCACCAGCAAAATTCTCCCCTCTCACCCTGGTGCGTCTTGGAAGGTGGATGGAGGAGCTGCAGGTCGGTGGATCCATTCTGGTTCTGCCGTCTGGACCTAATGCCATGGCGGCGTGAGTCAGGACCAGGAACAAGCTGGAACTCTTCCGACTCGGGATCCTCTCCTGAGCAGGTGGCAGAAAAATGGCGAGGGTGTGGAGAGGAACGCGGCGGTGGAGAGCAGCACACAGGCTTAATGGCCAGATGCATTCTGTAGAACTGGGATGTCCGCTTCTCTTCCTCCTCTACCAGGAGCGGAGATGGAAGGACTTCCACCTCGCAGCTGCGAGTGTTTCATCTCCGGGCAAGTCTGGACTCCTCCAGCTGACAGCCGCCCCATCGGATGATGGGCTTCGCCTCCTCTCGCTCCTTCTTCTCCTTCTCCCGCTGGGCAGTTTTGTCTGCCTCACGGGCGAGCCATTTAAAAATGTCCTGCTGGGTTCTTTATGATCCGGGCTTTCTGTCATGGTCTGCAGTTTAATGGTTTGAACCCACGTGCAGGAAAAACAGGAGGACTCGATAGTGAACAATAACTAATAATTTATTGAACAAAACAAAATGCTGACGGGGCAGCAAAACTTACTTCGAATATAGTACAATAGGTGGAGCAGACACAGACCATAACACCGTGGAAGGATAAAGCCCAGATCCCAAAGGAGTGAAAACACACAGTCTAAATACTGACACTGATGAGACAATGAGGAGCACCTGGGGTGATTTAGAATAAGGATCAGCTGTGGATGATGACATGGGGAACAGAGGTGCAGGAAAACAGAGACAGAACCATGTCAATTTTTTCTACTTTTCTAGTCTTAAGCTTCTGTTCTGCTGCTTTTAACTTTTGTCCAGTCTTTTGCTACTTTGTTTTTTTGCCACACTTCAGGACTTCAGCTTTTCGCTCACCTTTAGCTTCTTTTAGATCGAGTTGCTTCTTTTAACTAGCCTTGTGCTACTTTTACTTTTTAGTTAGTGTTTTGCTACATTTATCTATTATATTGCCACTTTAAGATTGTACCTAGTGTTCTTATTTTTTCACTTTAGCAACTCAGTTTCAGCTTCTTCAGCTAATTTCAGCAAAGCTCTCCAGCTCTCAGCAATAAATGTCAGTCAGTTGTGTCCATGTTTAACTAGAATCTACTCAGCGGATAAACACAGTTGTTTGCATTAGAGCAGGAGTATGATTACTTTTGTTAAAACCAAATTATGAAAAATGTGAAAATGTTTTAGCCTTCTTACAATGAAGCAGGAACTGTAAAAATAAAAAAATTAGCATCAGCTGAGCATGGCAGTAGGAGGCATCATGTTCAGGTGCAGCTGACTAAAATGCCAAACAGCTACAAACAGTTTCATTCACAGTAAAATCCATCCATCCATCCATTTTCTTTACCCGTTTATTCCATTTTGGGTCACGGGGGTCGCCGGTGCCCATGTCCAGCAATCACTGTGCGAGGGGCGGTGTACACCCTGGACGGGTCGCAAGTCCATCACAGGGCCACATAGAGACAAACGAGACAAACAACCATTCCCTTTCTCACTCACACCTAGGGACAATTTAGAGTTACCGATCAGCCTAACATGCATGTTTTTGGTCTGTGGGAGGAAACTGGATCACTCGGAGAAAATCCATGCATGCACGGAGAGAACATGCAAACTCCACCCAGAAAGGCCCCTGGACCGGGGTTTGAACCAAGGACCTGCTCGCTGAGAGGCAGCAGTTCTACCAGTTGCGCCACCCTGCTGCCCACAGTAAAATGTTATTTTAATTTTAAAGTACTGCAAATAAACAAATCACATCACCAATGTCACATTTACATAAATTATTTAAAACCTTGTATTCCGTAAAAGAATGCATTTATTTCATGACATTTTATGGCAGAATCTTAAACTAAGATGTCATGATGACAAATGGACTTTAAGCAGGTTTAGTAAAAAATGTAAAAATACATTCAAATTGCATGTTGAGGATGATGCTCAGCTACTACCACATCAGCTTGGTGGCCACATTAAATTAAGTGGACTCCAAAAGTTATTCAGGTGAAGATGTATGTTCAACAACTTTCGTCCATGGTCCTACTGTGCTGGCACCGTCCCCCATATGCCACAATGGGGTAGCTGTGGCTGAGTGGTTAGAGCAGTCATCCTCCAATGTGAGAGTTGGCGGTTCGAATCCACCAGCAGTCACATGCCGAAGTGTCCCTGGGCAAGACACTGAACCCCTCATAGCCTCCGATGTGTGTCTCATCGGTGTTTGAATGTGATAAAGCACTGATTAGTCTCTGTAGAATGATTTGTTCAATTAGCTTTGTAGAGATCTAGTAGAGTGCTGTATGAATGGGTAAATGAGGACACAAATTGTAGTGTAAAAGCGCTTTGCGTATCTTGAAATAAGATAGAAAGGTGCTGTATAAGTACAGTCCATTTACCATTTACAACTTTCTTAAATGTTATTAAAATCTGTTCACACTGCAAATACCGGTAACTAATTTCAAGAAAGTAAAAAAAACAAAAAAACTGTTTATAGTAATTTTTTTTCTTATTTTTGATCTAAAAAGAAAACAATTCTTAACAAGCAAATGTTGCATAAGAAAATTACACTCATTTTAAAAACACATGTCTAACTTTTTCTAAGTAATACATATTTCAGCTCATCTTGAGCATTTTTTTTACTAGTTTCAGGACAGTGCTTTGGTTGAAATTCCAGAATAAGATTATGTTTTCTTATTTTCAAAGTAAAACAATTTTTTTTCTCAATTTAAGAAATATATTAATGACACTAGTGTGAAATAATGGCTGTCATAATGTTTCACAATTAAACATAATGCTTTTCTTACATATATACATACAATCTACACACAGTCTTTCTAACATGAACAAAAGCTCAACAACTCAAAGCACATGTTGAACATGAAATACAGTTCAACAAACCCAATTTGAAAAACACAGCTTTCACTTAAAGCCAGGTCAAACAGATCAACATCTTCAGCATATCTAACCATGAGCCAAAAACATGACTGCTGGACTAAAGGATCAGTGGTACAGGGTACTTTGAGGTATTGGGATTTTGGCTTGGATCCAGTAACTCTCAGGCTTACTAATAATAAAATTATGAACAAATATGACTGCCTTGAATGAATAAAACTTATACTGGATATGTAAACTGAACATAATTACATAAACATTAATTTTAAACACAACAGCACACGATCCGCCTCTTCAAGTGAAACATTTCCACTTCTCCCCTAAAAGAGTGAAGTGCTGAGCAGGAAGTCGTCACGGGCAGCAGCAGGGCAGGTGCCTGGAGGTTTCACATGTAGAGTCGGACAACAATTAGCAGGGACAGAATCGGGCTCGGGCCAGAGCCCGACTTGACGATTCTTCAAGTAATGGCTGGGGTGGCGGGAGGGTTGACAGAAGCGGAGTGTTTACAAATGTAGGAAAATGTAGATGTTTAACAACCCATTAAAACACACCAAAATGCAGGAAATCACATCTACTTTATTAAAAATGTTCAGGATTTACAAGTTTCAGCCTTTATTGTAAGTTATTGAAAAAAGTATTTTTGGGGTGTTTTTGTATTTGTGTTAAATTACTGTAAGAAGTCTGATGTATTAGTGTCCCATAGAAAGTTTGTGACTTGTCAAATGTTTGTTCTTTCCAGGGTAAACTTGGAGTTCCTGGATTACCCGGATACCCAGGGAGACAAGGACCAAAGGCAAGTTTTTATTTTTTCTTCTAACAGCATCGTTGACTGAATTCAGAATAATAGATGGAGTTCATCTGGGCTAAATGTGTCTGAAAGAGAAAGAAAAATTCTGCTGTGCTGAACATTTGATGCCTCATCTTTTAGCAAGCAGAGCTGCAGTCTGACAGCTCAAGATGCTGAAGCTTCCTGATCAAAGGGCGTGTGCGTGTGTATGTGTGTGTGTGCGTGTGCGTGTGCGTGTGTGTGTTGGGGGTAATGTGTCAGCCCTCAAATATTGATGAGATAACAATAAAACACTGATTCTCTTAGAGTAACAGGCTGGGAGGATGACTAATTACTCTTCTTCTGACACACAGGGATCTCAGGGTTTCCAAGGCTTCCCGGGCGCTAACGGAGAGAAAGGATCTCGGGTATGTTCAACAAATCTCTTCTTGTCTGTGTCAGCCCTACAGGTGTTGGACAGGTGGACCTTCAGAGACAGGTTTTTATTCCATATGCAGGTTTATCCTGAACCAGATTTCACTGAGGCAGCTGCGTTCCTTTCTCATCTCCACTGAAACGACCATAAGCAGCGTCTACCACTCGGCAGTGCCAGAGCAACGTTTCCTTAGCTTTGTTTAAAGAATGGGCCATTAGCTTGCCTGAAAGAGTAATGGTTTGTCACCACGACTGGAGCCTGGCCAATAAAGCTTTTCATCTTCACGGGACATTTAGGATCTTTATTAGACCAACCCTGAAGACAGAAAGGGATAATAATGTTTTCACACCATTTCATAGCTTATCTAAAAGTTAAAAGCTACACAAAGTGTGCAACTGTTGTGTCATTAAGCCCAGTTGGACCCACTTTATTTATGTTGCAGTATAACTGTTTTATTAAGTGTTAATGTGTATTAAAAGCTATATTATGGGTAAGTAATGGCTCAAATGTCAGCAAAGATAACTGTTAAAAGTTGGTAACTCTTAATTAAGGGTGCCAATGCAACCAGAGAACCCTTGTCGTGGATTGTGCAGCTTAGCAAGAAAATAAAACAAACATGCAATTTATAGACTGTTATGTGCAATTCAGTTTGGAATAGTGTTTTATGATTTCTGCTAGTGGTACTTTATACCATATAGACATACTGACCAAAGGGGGACAAAAAAGCAAGAAAAAGTATTGTAGGTCAATGGCCTTTTGGCATTTTATGATTTTTACAGATTTTTCTACAGAATGTCCAACCAATACACATTCTTTAAAACTGTCTAACATGACAAAAAAAAAACAAAAAAAACACACAATCTGTTACTGCTCCTACATACATAAATTTTAAATCAGAAGCTAAGCATTTTTGTCTTCTTTCTCCCTGTGTGTCTCTCACTTCTATGGGACTTGTAGTAAAAATTCAGGGGCAACAAAGTTTCTTGATTCTGTTAAAGTTTAGCATAAACTTTTCTATTTGAAACAGGAAGTGACTGTACAGTATTTTGAACTTGTTGGGTCTACATAGACATTGTCATAAAAATTCACAAGCAAAAACTTTAGTCACTGCTGCTCATGGTTAAAGAACATGTCAAATTTGATATAGATTTATGCAGTGTTTGTTTGTTTGAGGCAGTCAGGGAGTAACAGACATGTGTGGTTACCATGGTGACTGTAATGACTCTGTCAGCAGCTTTAACATATTTTTGATGTTTTTTCAACACTTACACAGTTCTTTTTTCAAAAGGTAGTGATTTTTTTTGCCTTAAATTAATACAAAGTAATCTAAAAAAGTTAAATCTGGTCCTCTGGACATTAAAAAACAAAAAACAAAGCAAATCATTAAAAAAATGTAGAAACGTTTCGTCTCTCATCCGAGAGACTTCCTCAGTCTGAGGAGCTGTATTCAGCTCAGTCTCTTAAATAGCACCATCTCAGAGTGGATCAACCAATTTTGCTGCTGACAACCAAAACCAGCTGATCACATGCTCAAGAAGGACCATCAGCCTAACAATGGATCATTAGCACACTGATGGCTGTTTACTGTTCACAGAGGGCTGAGTGATACTAGCAATCACAGCATTGTAAGAGGGGGACAGTTGAACCCGGAGGCCTCCACCCCTGTTTAATGATGGACTATTAGACACGTTGTTAGTTTCTGTTTAATGTGCTCTTCTTTGGCCTTCAAGGCCTCAATAGTAAAATTGGTCTGTCTCACCCGTTCATTCAGCAGCTGTGTCTGTGCCTTCTGAAGGCACAGACTGTACTCGTCCCTTTAGTTGGCAGCTCAGAACACCACATACAGAACACCATGGACTTTGTGGACAAGGTGAGGGATGTCATCATGGAGACTGATGAAACAATGGTCTCTTTTGATGTCACATCACTCTTTACGTGCATTCCTGTTGATGATGCAGTAGAGGTGGTCAGTTTAAAATTAAAATCAGACACCACTCTGAGCAGCAGGACCACACTTTCCACAGAACAACAGTGTCAACTCTTGAAACTGTGCCTGCAGTCAACCTACTTCACATATGGGGAGCGATATTATAGGCAGAAACATGGGTGTGCTATGGGGTCTCCAGTTTCTCCTATTGTTGCCAACCTGTACATGGAGGACGTAGAAAAGAGAGCCTTGACATCCTTTTCAGGGACACCACCAAGTCATTGGTTCATGTATGTTGACGACACCTGGGTTAAAATCAAATCTCAGGAAGTCCATCATTTTACTGACCACATCAACTCTGTGGATAAATCAAGTTCACACGAGAAGATGTAAAAAATGGCAGGTTGGCTTTCTTGGACTGTGAGGTCTCAGTCTCTGATAGAGGACATTTGCAAACTGAGGTGTACCGCAAACCCACCCACACAGACCAGTATTTACAGTTTGACTCCCATCACCCTTTGGAGCACAAGTTAGGAGTCATAAGGACTCTGTATCACAGAGCAGACAGCGTCCCCACTTGCTCAGGAGCCAGGCAGAAGGAGAAATCCCACACAAGACAGGCTCTAGAGCAATGTGGATATCCTAACTGGGCCTTCCTGAAAGCAGAGAAGAAACCCAAACAGGACTCCAGTCAGTCAACAGGTGAAAAGGAGGAACCCAGACCCAGACCAGTGGTCATTCCATATGTTGAGGGAGTATCAGAGAAACTGAGACGTTTATTTTCTAAACATAACGTCCCAGTGGCTTTTAAACCCCAAAATACATTACGGCAAAGACTGGTTCATCCCAAAGATCCAGTCCCCCGGCACAAACCGAGCAATGTTGTGTATGCTGTTCAGTGTCAGGAGGGCTGTGATCAGTCTTACATCGGGGAAACAAAACAGCCACTGGCCAAAAGGATGGCCCAGCACAGAAGATCAACATCATCAGGCCAGGACTCTGCGGTCTACACTCATCTCCAGGCCAGCGGTCACTCTTTCACTCTTTCAGGGATGAAGATGTTCACATCCTGGACAGAGAGGAACGATGGTTTGGGAGAGGAGTAAAGGAGGCCATCTTTGTGAAAAAGAAATCGTTCATCGTTAAACAGGGGTGGAGGCCTCCTGGTTCAACTGTCCCCCTTTTACAATGCTGTGATTGCTAGTATCACTCAGCCCTCTGTGAACAGTAAACAGCCATCAGTGTGCTAATGATCCATTGTTAGGCTTATGGTCCTTGAGCATGTGATCAGCTGGTTTTGGTTGTCAGCAGCAAAACTGGTTGATCCACTCTGAGACGGTGCTATTTAAGAGACTGAGCTGAATACAGCTCCTCAGACTGAGGAAGTCTCTCGGATGAGAGACGAAACGTTTCTACATTTTTTTGTTGATTTGCTTTGTTTTTTTGTTTTTTTTTAATGTCCAGAGGACCAGATTTAACTTTTTTAGATTGTTCTACCTGGATTATTGAGCATGCATCAGGATAATACAAAGTAATGCTGGAATTTTGGGTGGTGCAGTGGTTTGTACTGTTGCCTGACCGCAGCCAAGAAGGTCACAGGTTTGCTTCCTGGACTTTCTGTGTGGAGTTTGTATGATTTTCCCATGCACATGTGGGTTTTCTCCAGGTAATTTTATCTGACAAAAAAACATGCATATTAGGTGAAATGGTTACTAAATTGTCTCTAGGTGTGCGTGCAAGTGTGGATGGTTGGTTGTATCGACTGGGTCCATGTGGCCCTGTGATGGACTGGAGACCTGTCCAGGGTGTCCCCTGCCTCCTGCACAATGTGCTCTAGAGATAGGCACATTCACCCACAACCCAAATAAAAAAAGGGTAAAGTGGATGGATGGATGAATGGTGGGTGGGTGGGTGTATGTATGTATGTATGTATGTATGTATGTATGTGTGTGTGTGTGTGTGTGTGTGTGCGTGCGTGCGTGTGTGCGTGCGTGCGTGCATGTATGTATGTATGTATGGGTGGATGTATGTATGTATGTATGTATGTAATTTTTGGTAGTAGCTGCTTTAGCAAACTCCAAAATGATTTTCATTTCAGAACCTTTCCTGTTATGATAAAACAAACTGAGCTGTGTTAGAGATCTCATCAGATTTGTTGTCCAGCTCTTTGATAACTCAAGTATCTGTGTGTTGTGCATGTCCACAGGGAACAGGAGGAAAGCCTGGCCCGCGTGGACAGAGGGGACCAACGGTTAGTCTTACTCAGCACACTTGATCTTATCCACACATGGCAAACTTGGCATCTGAGCAAAACTAGAGGCTCAACATGAAGCTTCTTGAGGAGAAGCCAACCTAAAACAACAGTTAATCTCAGCATATTTAGCTAAACAGTTTCTTCTGTGGGCTACGTTTTTATTGACCTTTTCTTTTACTTCAGGGACCTCGAGGAGAAAGAGGACCAAGAGGACCAACAGGGAAAGCTGGGCCCAAAGTATGCAAAATATTTTACTGCAGATTTCAAATTTATGTTTATGAACAATTCAGTGAACTTCCTGTTTTGTGTGTTCAGGGTAACTCAGGAAATGATGGCCCACCAGGACCTCCGGGTGAGAGGGTATGTACTATCACTTCGTCTAATACGAGGATATTTGCAGGTCCAAAACAAATCATTGGTTTCTAACAAGAGATTATGGTGTTTTCAGGGCTTACCAGGACCTCAGGGACCAACAGGATTTCCAGGACCAAAGGGCCCACCTGTGAGTCCACACAGAGACCCATTCTGCCTCTTTTTGGTTTGCCGTAGATTTCATTTTAGATTGATTGAATTGTGTGAACCTTTCAGGGACCTCCAGGAAAAGACGGACTGCCAGGACATCCTGGTCAGAGAGGAGAAACTGTGAGTTCATTTGTTTGAGTTCTCTCATCTTATTTAGTCCGCCAAATCTGTTCTGTGACAGTTATGTGTTTTCTTCTTATTTTATTTAATTTTAAATTTTCAGGGATTCCAAGGAAAGACGGGTCCTCCTGGTCCTCCGGGTGTGGTCGGACCTCAGGTGAGCATCAGTCACTTTTTCAAAGGTTGAGTCACAATGAGGTTTTTGTGTTATTTTGCATTCGCTGAGCAGCTTACATTCACTCAGTGTCTTTGTAATTGTTGACCAGTTATTGTTTATTTGGACAAACTGCACAAAAGCAAACGAGAAACCAAGACTTTATAGTAAAACCAGTTTCTGTTGGTCCAGTAACAGCTAACTTTTTATTGCACCTGCATCATGAGAGCCATGGTGTTGTTTAATTTTTTTTTTTTAGATTAGCTCTGGCCTGTTCATTTTAATGAATTCCATTATACATTAATGTTTAGCAACATTTACCCCCAAGCATCTCTGATAATGATTCATGACAACAAACTTATATTGCAGATTTGATGAACAGTGCGTCTCCTACACAGCAAATCCACAAGATGTTTATTGCACATATTTAATGGTTATTTATCTTGCTCTGCATTTTTTGTTATTGTTCTTCAAACCATGTGCGTTAAGGATTTTAGTACTTTAACCTCCAGAAGTGTATTCCTGCTGTTCTTTTACCCTTTTTACATTGGAACTGTAGGGACCAACGGGTGAAACTGGACCAATGGGAGATCGGGGCCACCCTGGACCTCCAGGCCCACCTGGTGAGCATGGTCTGCCTGGCCCTGCAGGGAAAGAAGGCGCTAAGGTAAATTTCTGACCCTAAATAGATATTTATTAACATTACCTTTGTTTAAAGCCTAAACCTTAAATTTACCCACATATGTGCATCAATGATGTCTCGTCACTTGTAGGGAGACCCTGGTCCTGCTGGCCCAGCAGGTAAAGATGGCCCCCCTGGGCAAAGAGGTTTCCCTGGAGACAGAGGTCTTCCCGGTCCTGTGGTAAGTACAGACATCTGCTCAGTGCTCAGTAATTCTTCAATACTACAAAATCAGCAAATTGGTCCTAAGGTAACAGCTGCTGATGAAGAAGTTGCATGGTAAAATGTGTGAATATCACAGATGCTACCAGATGTTAGAGAGGACTTCTGAGGACAAAATCTATATTTTAGGTCCAACAATAGCAGACTGCACTTCAGATGAGGGTATCAGTTTTCTAAGTGGACTTCAGAGGACAAGCTAGATTTTTGTAGGTCCATTAGCTGACTACATTTCAGAGGAGCAATCAGATCTCTGAGTTCAAGTTCAAGTCAGTTTACTGTCATTCACATCACATGTGGTACATGAGGTGGAACCAAATCATGCACACAGGGCCCCATTTACACCCAAAAATAGCAAAATATGAGCATAAAAAGAAACAGTAGATAGCCTAAATTTCTAAGATATACACTAAGACATATGCTAAACAAACACTAATAATGTAAAACAATACAACATAACAACAGCAGCCTTAACACAAGTCTGTGGTGAGCAGGTGGGTATGAATGAATACAGCAGCATGAGATAATCAGCAGCCTGAGATCAGCAGCAGCCTGAGAACAGTAGCGTATATAATCAGCAGCACATATAAGTCACTTATCACCAAATAAAGTGGCATTTCAGTGATTTTCCTGGTTAGAGATCCAAGAGTTTAACAGCTTCAGGGTAGAAGCTGTTCCACAGTCTAGTGGTTCTACTTAATGCTCCTCATCCTCCTACCTGAGGAGAGCGGGGCAAAGAGTGTGTGTGCTTCGTGAGTGCGATCCTTCATGATGCAGGTGGCCCTCTTCCTGCGTCTGGAGCTGAGTGGATGTCAAAGGAGATATCACAATAGATTCATTTTAAATTGCAACCTCCAACTTAATAGATCTATGTTTATGAGTTTACTCATTTTTTGTTAGTCAGATCTCAGCTGTAGAAACAATGACGATTTTTACTTGTGGAATCATCCATTTTGACAAATACTAGCATTTCTGTTATGACTCAGGACGTTTGCAGCGGCGATGATAAAGAAATGTTTCTGCCATCTGCTCAGCCTCTGCTGTAGACAACAGGAGGTTTTCCACCTCATGCTGAGCTGGTTTAAAGATGGGGAGTCTGGAAGGCAGGATGCTTCCTCAACAGATGTGTTCAATTCCTCTGAAACCTTTGTTTAATT
This sequence comes from Nematolebias whitei, assembly GCF_014905685.2. Lineage (NCBI taxonomy): Eukaryota > Metazoa > Chordata > Actinopteri > Cyprinodontiformes > Rivulidae > Nematolebias > Nematolebias whitei. The sequence continues at coordinate 6,556,250 of NC_056515.1, forward strand.
TGTGCTCTGCAGGGGGCTCATGGACTGAAAGGGAACGAGGGTCCACAAGGCCCACCTGGTCCAGCTGTGAGTGAGACTTCATCTTACTCATCACCAACCTTATTCTGTCTGAGAGATTTTTTCATTCTAGACTCTTTCATTTATAAAATAATCTCATATCTATTTAATGAACCTGATTCTATGATGTGTGGTGTTTGGTTTATTATTTTAATGACTGTCATGTGGTGCTGCTGCAGGGTTCTCCTGGTGAGCGGGGTCCTGCTGGTCCAGCTGGCCCTACAGGTCTGCCTGGACGTTCTGGTCCTCAAGGACCTCCAGGCCCTGCTGGAGAGAAAGGTGGACCTGTAAGTATATTTCCTTATAGAATTATCTATGACCTGCTAAATGTATTAGTCTCTGTCTGAAGTGATTGTGTGTTGTTGAACTATCACAAAAATAAATAAATAAATCTAGGGAGAGAAAGGACCTCAAGGCCCAGCTGGAAGAGATGGTATTCAGGGACCTGTGGGTCTACCAGGACCTGGAGGACCCCCTGGACCACCTGGAGAGGATGGAGACAAGGCAAGTTTCTTTTCATGGCTTGTTTCCTTGTCTGTGTGAATCAAAGTGGGACATAGTTTAGTTTGTTCCAGTCTCTATCTTTCTGTATTACATTCACTGACAGTAAATGCTGACTTTGAATCTTACACCACATGCTAAAGTTAAAAATCTCAGTCAGAAATCCTCATGTCTGTTTTTTTCCGTGACCTTAAAAGGCTCTAAAGGGAATCTGTTTGACAGAATTTGCATTGATTTACAGATCTTTAAAAGGCTAAGTGGCCTTGTTACTCCTTTGTACAGAGTGAGGAGACAGTTGGGTTTTGTAACGGCGACAGAATGTGTCCAAGTGACACATTCATATTCTGAGCTGAGACTTTCCTTCCTTCTGTAAACATTTAGGGGATCGGCCTTGGAGAAACTCAGAGGATAAGTTCTTATCCTTTGAAGATCGTCTCAGTTCTTAAGTGGCCTTACGATAGTCCCTGCACTGCAGATGGACACACACAGGACTGAGGGTATTTATCGTGCAGATAAAAAGATTTCAGGCGGATATTTATACACAGTTGCTTCCTAATAATAAGCCCCATCTATGGTAAACAGAGGACATTGAGGGACTTTTCTTTGGCAGACATTGTCTGAATAAAACAAAAATTAAAGCCTTCAGTTTTGACAGTTATTAACATTATTCTTCAAAACATGCACCTTGTGCAGAGGCTTTGAAAGCAGCCTCTTCATTTTGCATGTTTTTGGTACAAACAGTTTCAGGCAGGAGTTATTTTTGCTCCCTCTCACTGAGTCATGAGATGTTCCTTTCATAAATAAAACATGTTTGTCAGAAAAGAGAAGGAACTAAAACATCAACCGACTGGTTTAGAAAATGTGTTTTTATTGAAGACATATTTGTTCTTATGTGCATCATCGTCTGTGACTGGAGATGTCTGATCCATGATTTAAGAATATTTATGATCCAGTTGTGTTTCTACTTTTCCATGATCATTTCTCAGTTTTGGTTTTGTTTGTTTGTTTCATACGTTGATGGTGTCATTGTGCAGGGAGAGCTTGGAGAACCAGGACAGAAAGGAAGTAAAGGTGACAAAGGCGAACATGTAAGCATTTATTCATCTTTCACCTCCTGAGATTTTAACATTAATCCAGTTTTTTGATAAATAAACAAACCAAAATAAAAACTTCCTCTCCAGGGTCCACCTGGTCCTACTGGCCCTCAAGGCCCTGTTGGAGCTCCAGGTCCAGCTGTAAGTGTCCCTGTTTGTGTCCACCTCCCTGTTTCCTCACCTCTCCTGACCTTTACAGCACATTGCTTTCTATGCCTTTGTGCAGGGTGCAGATGGAGAGCCAGGTCCCAGAGGTCAGCAGGGTATGTTTGGTCAGAAAGGAGATGAAGGGTCCAGAGGTTTTCCAGGACCTCCAGGTCCAGTTGGGCTGCAGGTGAGATCTGCAGTGAATCAGAGAAGCTGGGACACTATCAAAAGTTAAGACCGGCAGACTTACGTCTACTCTGCTTCCTCTTTAGGGTCTGCCTGGTCCACCCGGGGAGAAAGGTGAAACTGGAGACGTTGGTCAGATGGTAAGATGGTTTGTCCTTTCTCTGACTGTCCAGTTGCTCAAATTATTTGCAAAACTGACCAGGTTTTCATATTCTTTATAGGGCCCACCTGGCCCTCCTGGTCCCAGAGGTCCCTCAGGACCCCCAGGAGCTGATGGCCCTCAGGGACCTCCTGGTGGTATTGGAAACCCTGGAGCTGTGGGGGAAAAGGTGAATCTCTAATCTGTTTCTAATTATTTCTGTTCTGTGTGGTAGTTTCAAAGAAGTCTGTGTTCAATACTACGTCCCACAAAATTATCAATTACAAATGTCCCTGAATGCACCGTCTCAATTAGGAAAATCTGCTGCTCATGTGCCCCTTTTTTATTTCATGTTGATGTTTCTGGTGTTTTGGTGAACATAATTAAAATGAGAGAGAATCACAGGCTTCCAACACAGTCTTGAAACGTATGGGACATAATTTTAATATTTTCCAGTATGGAAAAACTAAATCATAGTGTGCGAACATTTTAGTGTTTCTAGACTCTTTTGCATACTGAATTATCTAAAAAATAAATGTAAAGTTTCTAAAAGTGGCTCAAACAGTATGATTATGTTTTCATTAAATATTAAAACTAAAATTCTCCACAATGTCAAGTTTTGGTTTATACAGCAAAATACCAACATCTAGAAATTGAAGCAGACTGTGCATTTACAGTTTTTCAGTTTGGGGTGATAAGATTCTGATCAAAGGTATGGGTTCTTGGCAAATTAAAAATACTTTTTTTAAAGGTTGTAAAAAAACAAAGCAAGATACATATAAAAGTCCATCTTTTACAACAGAAGGTACTTGTTTTTCCACATTGTAAAGTCAGAGAAAAACCTCTCTCCACCTCCATTTTTACAAAAGCATGCTCATAATGAAAGTAATGTTTAACCATATGTTGGAAGCAAGCCCAAATTTGACCCAAAAAACAAACAAAAAAAACCTGTTAAACATGGTTATTTTTACTCACAGAGTGACAGATGCACACTAAATGTAAAAAAAACATAACTTAAAGTCATTGTGTTGCAGTTTTAAGATGGATAATGCATTATTAAAATCTGTTTACATAAAATCAGATATAGTTTTTTATCTCCTGCTGTTTCACTATAAAGTCTTGCTTTGGCAGTGCACAGTGCAGTGCACAGCTCTTTGGCAGAGCTGTGCACTTTCTCAACACTTCATCTGCAGTGATGGTGTGATTAGTTTTATTAGTTTGAGTCAATCAAATCACCTCTTGCTCTGTTTTAATCTCCCTGAGGATAGCCTGTCCTCAAACACACACTGCTCTTTTGGCTAATCACACTTCAGCTGATATGGCATTTCACTGGCAGGCAGCACAACTTGTTTTTTTTCTGTGAACACATCCAACATGTATCTGTGATGAGCAGCTGTCTGTCATGGGTTTGCTTTATTGTTCTCAGCAGATATTTTCAACACGCCTTTGGCGGAAATGAGCAGATTGTCAGAAGAACCTTCAGATGCAACAGGAAAAAAATAGGTTGCTAAAATATAAAATCCAATCCTTCTCATAAAAAAATAAAATAACAACATCCCAGCTGCTTAGTGGGGATTTCTTTTAACAAGAGGGTTTTTGTAAGACAGCTTTATGCTAATTTGGAGGCTCTGCTGAGAATGCCAAGCTGTTCATGGTTGAGGTAGCGTGGATGTGCCGATCCAACACATCACAGCACAATTTGTCTCTGCTTGTGCAGAAGCAGCCGGTTGATTTGCTCTCCATCTTCCAAACATGCCATGGGAGAACGTTTCCCTTCAGAACAGGTGTGTCAGTCTGCAGCGTTTGTAACAGTGAATAATGATAGGGCCTGGAGTCAAAGGGCCAACTGTTCAATATGACACCAGGAAGAGCACAAGATATATGGGCAAGATCTGGCGAGAACAATGAGGTCAGCAAACTTTGTGCTCCTGATGCACAACCTGCCCCGCTCTGATGGATGGACGTCTCTTGTGTCATCTCTTTTCTGGTGACAAGAGCACCAGGACAGTCAGGGCTGATGTAGAACACCACTGAATCAGTAAGTCCCCTGACTGATAATGTACGTGTCTCGCTCTCCGTCCCCTCTTCACCCCCTCCCCCAACATCCTCTCAGGGAGACGCTGGTGAAACAGGAGAACCAGGTCTTCAGGGAGAAGTTGGCCCACCAGTAAGTCTCTGATTCCACTGTTTGTGAAATAATTTATAACAAAAATATAGATTCAGCTGCAGAAAATCCATCTGGTCAAAATCGTAACTAGTTTTACTTTATTATTTTAGGGTCCAAGAGGAGAGCGAGGAGAAAAGGGAGAGGGTGGTCCTGCTGGTGCTGCTGGACCTCCTGGTCCTAAAGGTCCCCCTGGAGATGATGGCCCCAAAGGCAGCCCTGTACGATCTATCTGATAAAAAAAACTTTATTTTTTCAATTATTGCACAGAAGATGGTAATAATATAATCAAATGTACTCAGTGCCTAAAAAAAACTGCTGCTGCTTTTTTGTTTTTAGGGTCCAAGTGGCTTCCCTGGAGACCCAGGCCCACCTGGAGAGCCTGGTCCAGCTGTGAGTTTTTGTTAATTGAATTGTAAATAAATAAATTAATTTAAAAAATCTTTTTTTTTTTTTTTTGTAAATGTTAAGTTAAAGTTTCTTGACTGAAGTTCTGTTTGATTCTAATGCAGGGTTTAGATGGTCCACCTGGTGACAAGGGAGATGATGGAGAGGCCGGTCAGCCAGTGAGTGGTTCTGCTACACTTTTGCAGTGCTCAGTGGCTTTTGAAAATCAGAAACTAGAAAGTGATACGTTTTTATTTCAATCCAGGGTTCACCTGGACCCACTGGAGAGTCTGGTCCCTCTGGACCACCAGGAAAGAGAGTAAGTACTATCTGGTTCTTTTTCTGTATTAACTCAACATGAAGGTTTTACTTTGACAACGTTCTGTCTTATATTTGGTAATAATCTTTGTAAAATCTTTTTTAAACAGGGACCACCTGGAGCACCAGGACCTGAGGGAAGGCAGGGAGAGAAAGGAGCCAAGGTACCCAAAATAAAATCCTATTTTTAATTCTTCTTGCCTATTCCATATAGCAACAATAATAAAAAAAAAAAATGTGTAAACTGGTGAGAATAACAACTTTGTGTCTGTCCTGTTTCTGTTTAAAAGGGAGAGTCTGGTCTAGAAGGTCCACAAGGAAAGACAGGTCCTGTTGGCCCTCAAGGATCACCTGGAAAACCTGGTTCTGAAGGGCTCAGGGGTATCCCTGGTGCAGTTGTAAGTAATTTAACATGGAGACAAACAGTTTCCAGGAGAAAAAAATAAATCCATCCTGTTATATGGTTGAGCCTATCTACGTACATTAATACATCTGCACTTTTTTGAAGGGTGAACAAGGCCTGCCTGGGTCTCCAGGCCCAGACGGACCTCCTGGACCCATGGTGAGTAGAAGTGACTCCTTTGGTATGACGGTGCCGTATGATTTGACTGACGTGTTGTGTCAATGCCGTAGGGCCCTCCTGGTTTACCGGGCCTAAAAGGAGACAGTGGTGTTAAAGGAGAAAAGGTGAACAACTCCAACATGAACCAGAACTAGTTAACTGTTTTCATGATGGTTCTGATTGGTTAAACCCCAATTAAAGGATGGTGTTGCATATTATTGTGTATTTACTATTATGTGCTATTTTATCTCCAGGGTCATCCAGGTCTTATTGGTCTTATTGGACCCCCAGGTGAACAGGGAGAAAAGGGTGACAGAGGTCTTCCAGGACCCCCAGGAACCTCAGGTCCAAAAGGAGACAATGTGAGTTAAACAGAGATTGTTGCTAATAGTTTGTCTTTGAGCTAAATGAGTGAGAAGCTCATGATTGTTTTTGTGATATGTCAGGAGGAAAGCGTCTGTTCATTTATGGGTTTCTCTTTAGGGTATTGCAGGACCTACTGGTCCACTTGGTCCCATCGGTCCTCCTGGTTTACCTGTAAGTCTGTACTCAGTGTGTTGTACAACAGATGGTATTTATTGTTAGAACTGGTACTGATTCCTGGATCATCTTTGTGTTTATAGGGTCCCCCAGGTCCCAAAGGGGCTAAAGGGTCATCTGTAAGTTTTTTGCTGCATTACTGTATGTTAGAAGGATAAGAGGATCATTACGATGACACTCATAAACATTATTTGTTTCTCAGGGTCAAACTGGTCCAAAAGGAGAGAGTGGTTCACCGGGACCCCCTGGTCCTCCTGTGAGTACAAGTCAGGTTTTATTTACATGATCAGCAGTTTGTGTTTTCATGTCATGCATTCCACTTGGCATCACCTGCCTTTATTGGAGGCAGGCAATTGTGTAATTGTTTATGTGTACGCTTGTTTGTTAGCAAAATATCTCAAGACTAATTGTCTGTAGAAAACATAAAAATGGTGATATCTCAGTAAAGTTTATAGATATGGAGCTAAGAGTTTCATAGTCATTCAAGGGATATTAAGCCATTTAAGCTATGTAGAAATGTTTCATCATTCCCAACCTTATCTTGGCTGGTGCTGGTTTTCTCCCATCTCGCCATAACAGGGCCCTCCTGGTGATGTCATCCACCCGCTCCCCATCCAGGCTTCTATTAAGGGCAGAACCCGGAGGAACATTGATGCCAGCCAGCTGATGGATGATGCTGCTGCGGATACTAACTACAAGGACTACGATGATGGCATGGAAGAGATCTTTGGTTCTCTCAACTCCCTGAAGTTAGAGATCGAGCAGATGAAGCATCCACTGGGCACACAAAGCAACCCTGCTCGCACCTGCAAGGACCTACAGCTCTGCCACCCTGAATTCCCTGATGGTTTGCATCACATTTTGTTTGCTAAAAAATCTTCTGAACAGTTTACTTTATTTCCTGCTCTCATGTCATTTATCATACAAAACTGGAAAAACGTTATAAAAAATGACAACAAAGCTTGACTTAAGTCCCACAACCCACAGGTTTTCTTGATCTGCTCATATGACTACACTCTGAGATTCATATAAATATGTGGAAAAACAAAGTTTGTCATATGCAAAGTCAGGGCAAGAATATGCGACAAACATTGCTTGATGGAAACACAGAAATAAGAAAAACAAGTTTTAAGTTTATGTTAAAGGGACCAAGTATGCAGTGAAACACAGGAAACCAGTTTGTAATATTGTATTCTTGTAAAATATCTCAGGGTTCATTTGGTTGAATTTGACTGGTGCTCGTTGGGTTCAGCTCTGTTTACAGAATCAGCATCAGCCAAAACTTACCCTGATCGAATCATAATTCATACAAACATCAGGGAATGGAAGGAAAAGAGTCCAAATCTGCATTTAATCTGCACATTTTCTGAAATTACACCCAAAGTTTTCAGCCAGTCTGAAACAGTTTTTGTTCAGTTGACCAGAGTTTGCTTCTGGTTTGTTTTAAATTCAGCCTAATGTTTTCCTCTTAATGTTTTATGCACCAAAGATTTAATTATTTTCGGAGTTATGCAGCAGATCAATTCAAAATTAAAATAACTTTTATTGAAGCTTCCTAGTCAACCAATAATCACCCTAAAATGCTGCATCATGATTTGTTCTGGAGTTTGTCATTTTTTAATTATGTTAGGAATTAATTTCATGCGGAGTAGTTAAGTTAAGAGCTTAATCAATCAACCTTTATTTATACAGGTACTTAAACATTTATTCATCCATCTCTGACATCACAGATGAGATCTAACACATGGTGAGCCCACCATACTGATGTTACTGAACTCAAATGATCTACTCTATTATTCTGTTAGTGAAGCTGTGCACACAAAGGACACTGAGATAATGAATTTTTATTTCTTTTATGACACCTGAGGACTCTGAAAATCATCAGTAGTCTTTAGCAAAGTTGGATCTTTGGGGAATCATAGACTGAATTGATGGTAGTCTTTTAGTGACTTAGTTCAGATAAAGTGGAGTATTGAGTAAAACAAAGTACACATTATAGTTGTAGAGAGCTGTTTTAAATTAACAGTTATGATAAATCGAGATTAATTCATGAAAAATAGGTTCACATGAACAGTGATAAAATTGCTGCGTTTTTAAACGTGTTTTAAAGAAGGCAGCAGTTGACTTTTGTCCAGCTCAGATTAGCCAGTAGTCCACCAGTTCAGTCAGAATTAAACTTTTTTTCTTCAAACAGGTTGTTCAAAAGTTTATCTACATTTGTACAAAAGATAAGAAATTAACTCTACTTCAGAAGATCTGAACTATCCCTTTAACCAGGGCAAGGGAAACAAAACAATAAGTTTGATTTTTATCTGTTTTTTTTTTTTGTCACAATACAAACAACAAACTCAGTCATATTGAATGAAAAAAAAAACTAGAAAAAGGCAAATTTTGTTAAACTACATTGATGAATGGTTGATGACGTTTGATAAAGCTGAAACTGACTTGCTAAAATAAATCAGATGAGTTAAAATGAACAGAACACAAGCTAAAAGCTAAAAGTATTCAAACAGTAAAGCAAGTTTTGTTTCATTCAGCTACTGGTAAAAGCAGCAGAAAGGTAGCTACAAGGTAAAAATGAGCTAAACAGAAACTATAAGCTGCAGGACACTACCTGAAAGCTAAAGAAGTAGAAAAGATGCAAAAATTAGCTAAATGGATGCAAAAACTTGTACAAAGTAAAACTGATGCTAAAAAATAAATATTAGGCAAAATGAGCTAAACTCTTGCCAAATCTAAAAAAAAATAGCAAAATATTAGCTAAAAACTAAAATGTGAAAAATTGTTACTAGAGGTAAAAGCAGTAAAACAGTAACAGAAGTGTAGCTCAAAGTGAAAATGTGTACTAAAAAAATAGAATTAAAGTGGTGCTAAAGTGAACATTTTTAAAACTGTAGCCAAAAGCTTAATTAATCAGAATCAGAATAAACTTTGTTGGCATTGCACCAAGATACAACGCGAATATGTACGTACAGTCGTCCGAAGATGGGCGGAGTGCACGAAGCTGCGGCTATAAATAATTAGCGCGGCCTTCTTATTCTTGTTCAGAATAATATTTTGCTTAGATAAGAAAAGTCAGAGTCAGAGTTTCTTTATTGTCATTCGCACCTCATGTGGTACATGTGGAGCGAAATTATGTACACAGCTTCTACCCTGAGGCTGTTAGACTCATGAATCTCTAACCAGAATAATCACTGTGAAAAACCACATCATGTTGCTGTTGATCTGTTTCATGTTGCTGCTGATCTGTTTCATGTTGCTGCTGATCTGTTTAAATGTTGATGTGTTCATGCGTGCACATCTGCTCACAGACTCATGTTCATGTTTGTGCTGATGTTCAATGTTTTTATGTTATGAGTGCTTAGTGTATATTTAGTTGATGTTTTTCTTAGTTCATATCTTAGATGTTATTACTGTTTTTCTTATACATTTTATTGTTGGATGTAACTGGGACCTTGTGTACATAATTTCGCTCCACCACATGTACCACATGAGGTGCGAATGACAATAAAGAAACTCTGACTCTGACTCTCTGACTCTGAGAAGTTCAGTGATCTGGGAGAGCCTTGGAGTAGAGACGCTGCTCCTCCACATCGAGAGGAGCCAGTTGCGGTGTTTCAGACATCTGGAAAGGATACCTCTTGGATACGGCATGTCCGACTGAGAAGACCACGGGGAAGACTCAGAACACCCTGGACAGACTGTCCTCCCAGAAAAGCTGAAAAAGGGGGCTGTGGAAGAGATGTCTGGACCTCCCTGCTCAAGCTGCTGCCCCCAAGACTAGCCTCTGGAACAAGCAGAAGACAATGGAAGATAATCGATGAATAATTGTTATTATAGAAAGTATGACTGGCTCAAATTGCAATATCTACTCTTAGAATTTAATAAAAAAGGAAAGAAAACATGAGGAGAGACCATATAAAAAAAAGATCTCTCACACCGTGTCCTAGACAGGGCACAATTTGAGGCATCAAAAAAACCTACCACAGCAAAGCAACATAAACAGACGTTATACATTTACATATAGGCGGTGAAAACATTGAATTTTTAAGGGAAAGTCGTAGCATAGTCCAGAGCCCCCCCCCCAGCCCCCCTCCAGGTATTAACATAGCAAAACAGTAGCTAAAAACTAAAATGTGCAAAACTGAAATTAAACCATAGGCTAAAGCTTTTTTTTTTTTTTAATTTAGCCAAAAATGAAACTTTTCTAAACAATTGTGAAATTATTAGAGGACCGGAACCATTAAATGCTAAAAGTGGCAGAACATACAGTGTAGTTAAACACTAAATATAACTTTAAAAAACCATAACACCCAATTCCCAGTCCAGCTTTAATTAGATCATTGCCCAAAGTGTTATAAACTCCATTCTGAAATAAGTTTTTGACCTTTAACTAAAGACTCCCTGTGCTAACATGGAGACGTGATGTCAGACATTGTGTTACCCTGAGTGAACACTGCTCTGTGTAACGGTTCCTTCTTCCTGTTTTCTGCCTCACTTCATCTCTGCAGGTGAATACTGGATTGATCCAAACCAGGGTTGCTCGCGGGACTCCTTCAAGGTTTACTGCAACTTCACAGCAGGTGGAGAGAGCTGCATCTACCCAGACAAGAAGTCTGAAGGGGTACGTCTGGCTGCATGCCACATGAGCACTAAAATGTGCACACAAAAAGAGAGGTCAGGCTGAGAATATAGTAAAAAAAAAAAAAAATGTCCATCTCCCAGTTTGCCTCGTGCACTGGATAAACTGCTGTGCATGCTGTATAGATAAACTGAACTCTGAAGTTCTGAAACATGTAGCAGAATGATTAGCCTGTGTGTGATCTGTGATGGTAACAAGAAGATTTGTGAGATGATCAGAGATTCTGCACAGTTCCAGAGACTCATCCACACATTTCAGTTTCAGAACCTTTTGTGTGTGAAACATAAAGAACTGGATGGACTGTAAAAGCCTTCAGAGGATGGGGAACACACTTAGAGGACCTTTGCTTCATTATGTATGAGATTGTAGACGCAGTGGAGTGGTGAAATGGCGTCTGCGACAACTCTGAGGTTGTGTAAAAGCACAGCGCTGCAGCGGTTTTAATGAAGCCACTCATCAAGCCTCAGAGGAGTCGGAATTTGTTGAAGCTCAGGATAATGAAACAGACTTTTTATAGCTCTCTGGTGGCGATGCTCTCGTTTAGCTGGAGCTGCTGTCAGTCTGGGCACTGAGACTCAAAAACTCACCACACGTGTTGGAAGTGGTCAGCAGAACCAGGGCAGGTTTTCTCCTCCGCCCCGTCGCCTCTGGTGGAAACAAGCAATGGTCACCTTCATGTCTTCAGGGGTTTAATGGGTGCCATCTTGTAGCGATGACTGATCTCTGGCCCATCTGTCATTAACGCATTAAGCTGCTGATGACAGCTTTGTATCAAACGCTGCTCATTAGTTATAGAAACATTTATCACTGTCATGGCTCAGGGCTGTTGGCCGAGTCACAGCTTTTAATAAATCAGCTGAGTCCGAGCATCCGGGCTGCGCACTGAACCACTGAGCGTCAGGGACAGGGGCTGTTGCAGAGGAGTGCTGCAATTATTTAATCTTTAATCACTGTGTACTCATGAATCTTTTAGCACCAATTAGCTGCCAGCAACAATTTGTATTCTGCTAAGTGGTGTTTGTTGTTGTTGTTGTCAACTATCAGCATGCAGCAGTTGAAGGTAATGAAACAATATCAGGCCATGAAATTGTTAAGGGTGGTCCTCAAAAGGTGTGTCATCTCCCCATTACTTTTTACAATCATGTAGTAAAACTGTCTCAAATTATACAGTGAAATGTTCTGATGAAAGCAGTTTAAGAAAGAACTGAAGCCTCAGACTGAAAATGTTCTTATTAAGAAGGCATCTGTAAAATAATTGTTTTTATTTAATCACATGGTTTCACAGAGTGGCAGAGGTTGTTTGCATCCAGGTGTTTTACAGCAGTTAACTGGAGCGTCTTGCAAAAACATTCAAAGAATAACAGCAAACATTATCACTATTGTTGTTATTAAACCTGACTTTATTGTGTTGATGGCAGAAAACATTTAGGATGTCAGAACAATTAAATAACTTTTGTATCTGCAGTTGTTGTCAGAAGTTTGATCTACTCGTTGACATGGATGGTCCACAGGCTTTCTGTCAACAAGCCTCTGGTAGAGTTTTGTCTGACAATTGAGCGAAGAATTGGTGCACTTCATTCATACTGGTTGTTTTCCTGTCATGCAATCAACTTTTAATAATTTTGCAAAGTCCATAAATTGTCTGAGGTTGAGATTTTGGGAAGGTGCCATCTTGAAGGTGCTGCTTTTGGAGCAGGAGCTTATTTTTTGATGAGCACCCTCTTAGTCCATGGCAATGGTAAAAATGGTTCCATTGTGGACAGAAACACTAGGGTCCCAGATTTCTTCCATGTCATGGTTAGCTTGAGCCTTTATGGTTCCTGGGTTGTTCCTGAACGTCCTAACAAGTTTCCTTCCTCTGATACCGACTATTGGTCAATCCATTCAGTGCTGTCAAAAATTATTTCAATGCTTGCAGAGAGAAACTCCTAGTTGTAGACAATCAAAATGACTGAGTGGTTATTTGGCATTTGGTTTGTCAAATTATGATCTTAAAACATTCAGCATCACTGAAAACATTTAGGTGAGTGTATGTATAGTTTTGATGCCGTGTGGATCAGAGAAACTCCAGAATCAATTTAAACTTGTTTTTAGTAATTAATGAAGTTGTGTATTACACCATTATTTCACCCTCAACAAAGAACTGTTCAAATCAATAATTAAAAAACACAAATTAATCTGACATTCAGCCCAGTTTTGAGCAGACGGAGACCTCTGACTGCAGCTGTGTCTGTAATTTGTGTTCAGCTGTTTCCTTTTAGAGAATTTCAGTATTTGCCGTTGTTGATGCTGCCATGCGTGCGTGCTGTCTGGTGCAGCCCAAGACAAGCCTCCCCATGTTTTTTATTTTTTATTTTTGCTGGTCCAGTAGTTCAGCTTGATCTCTTTGAATACTGTTTCAGACCTGAAGAATTCCTCAGAGGACAACAAAAGAAGAACAGCTGAGGGTGGGGTGTGGGTTGTCTGTCAAACCTGTTTCCTTTCTTTAATGCTACATTTTCCCTCTTCCTCTGCCTTTTTGTTGGTCCATGCCCCCAGGCTAGGCTCACATCCTGGGTTAAGGAGAATCCGGGTACCTGGTTCAGTGAATTCAAACGTGGTAAACTGGTAAGCCAGACTCCAGACTTCCCATTGTCTCTTCCCTGAATGCCTCTCATATTTTACAGAGCAAAATGGCAAAATGGCCCAAAGACACCCCAGGATCTTGGTATAGTCACTACAAGAGAGGTTCCCTGGTAAGTGGCCCTGCCTGTGCTTCCAGAGTCCCGGCTGGGGTCAGGACTTTGGATGCCCAAGGCTCTGCATGGTTCTGTTTTTGCACTGTGAAGCCTGGCACTTTGCTTGCTGGTTATGATTTTTTTTTAAATTTAAAGTGCATGATCCACCACAGGCTGCTCTCACCTTCAATCCAGCAGAAGATGATCTTATAAGGAAATGGAGGAGACATTTGTGGACCAAACAGGCAGAAAATGACTGCACAGATATCTTGTAGAGCTGAATGAATTCCTTGTTCTGTTGTCCACCTTGCCTCTGATCCATCAGTAGAACATCTCCTAAGTGACCGGGTGCCTCGGCATGACTATGACAAAGAGTTCATCCCGTTAAACTATGTTCCTACACATTCCTGTCATTCCTGGTTTCAAAAAGTTCTTGCATTAGCACCAAAGCATCTGTGTGTGTCATACAGAGGGCTACAGAGCCCCTCCCTCATTGTCTCGGCATAGCTCTGAGTCAAACAGGTCAGGCACTCGGTCACCCCCATGGGCTTCTAGGTTCTCTGCTGACATGTGATGATAAGAGGTATGTTTCCCTGAAGATCTGCAGAGTTGGGGGATTGGGCAAAGAAAAGCGAAGACAAACCACAATTCTGACATTAGCTCTGGAACAAAGTTTTTGAATTACAGACAAAATGGCCTGCATGATACCAAATCATAATTACTGGTAGCAGTCCTTGGAGGAATGTATGTCACACAGCACACACCAGAGCTTTAAACCAACATCATCTTATGCTGACAAATGATAGAGCTGTACATTAAAAATAACATTATGCACAATCTCATGAGATATTGTCAGATGCTATGCTCAGAGTATGTGTTGTGAATAACTCAGCTACAAATACAACACATTTTAGCTCAACATTTACAAAACTGACTCTCCAAATGTTGGGTCAATATACCGGTATGTATAATTGACTGAGGTATAGCCATTCTTGTGTGTTTTAAGGTTAATTACCTGTGTCAGCCATCTTGCATTGGGTTAGCACCAATGATTATTCAGATATAAATATCCATACAAAGAATAATTTCAACAAGTTTCATCAAAATTTGTCCAGGGATTTATGATATACTTTAGTTACAAACAGACAAACAATCACACATGAGCAAAATCATTATTGCTCATCACTGAAAGGCAAAAGTCAGGTGACTATGAGAGTTAGCTCTCTGTTAATGTCAGGACTGTGAGTTTTGTCTCTGCATGTGTGTGTGTGTGTGTGTGTGTGTGTGTGTGTGTGTGTGTGTGTGTGTGTGTGTGCAAGCACTGGTTCATGCAGAAGAACGAGTGGAAGAAGGAAAAGAAAGCTCCCAACAGATGGTTTGCTGCTTTGTTTGCACGGCTCACATTCTGCATGCGCTCTTTACTCAGCAAGTCCCGTTTGTCTAAAAGGATACGCGATCATGTGGATCTAATGGATTCCTAATGGTTGGTATGCAGATTGTCATTTACGGACATTAAAATCAATCTGGGACTGTCTCCAAATCAGTTTTATCAGACAGGATTACAGGGCACTAATCAGATTAAAGGGATACAGCTCAATTTTCTCTTAAAAAATCGTGAGAAGGATTCTACATTAATTAGAAGGCAATTAACATATTACAGCCTCATGTTCTCTTTTAGGAATTATATTGTACTTTGTATTAGGATTTTACAGTTTTTGCTTTTTTTGTATATATAGTATACATTTACAAATACTTAACTAACCTTTGAAGTAGCTGTTTGGCTATTGCTTTTTATTCTTAAAGGCACCAAAGGAAATTTTAAACTTCATTAATTGTTTTATGTGGCCAGAGATTTATTCTACTTCAGGCCTCCTCTTCGACATGTTTATACACATGAACTACATGTACATAATGAGTATAAGAACATTAAACTGTCTCCAGTTTCAAAAGAGACCATCACCTAGAACCGGAGCTGATGTAGTGTTGGCTATTTAATATGGCATATATCCAGCTACATTAATTAGTTGCTCGGATTTTTATAGCAAAAATATGTTCATGCAGTTCATGCAGGCTATTTAATATATACAGTATATATATATACATATATATATATGTATATATATATATACATATATATATATATATATATATATATATATGTATATATATATATATGTATATATATATATATATATGTGTGTGTGTATATATATATATATATATATATATTAATGTAATAGTTTAACATGTGTGAGTACAGCAAACATGCAATGAGTCACAGCCTAAATCCTATTTTCACTGTTTCTGTAGTAAATATTTAAAATGAAAACCAGGCCTTTATTATTGTCAGCTGTTATAAAGATCACCATTGTCAGTGAGTATAAACCAGGTGAGCAGGGCAGTCATAAGTCTTTATATATCAGTAAGCTGTACAGTTTTGATAATGACTGTTTCACAACAATATGAAAAACAAACTAATAGAACGTTCTAATTAGGGTTTAATGTGGTCCACATGCAGACCATGAATGGGTCTCTAAATTATTTGATGTACCAAAAGCCGCTCATCATAAATAGATTGTTATTGTTATCAGGTAGTTGCTGAAGTGTCAGACAGTGAGTGGAGGTCAGCAGTCACTGAGGTTGGATCATAGACTCATCAGACAGTTTTACCAACACTTGATGGATTCTGATGAAGGTTATATTGTAGGTTTGCATGAGGCCAGTTCTGATCTGCTGGATCTGGATGTCTAGTTCCAACAGCTGTGGGCCAACATGTTGCAGGAGAGGAAACAACAGCACACCCAACTGACCTGAGACCAGCTGTGTGCCCATACTTTCAACTCTGTTAGTTATCTGATCTAAAACGCTATAATACAGTCACATGACTATTCAACACGTGCAGATTTGTTTCATTTCCACCACTATGGGATTTTTTTTTTTTTTTTTGTCAATGCTTTATGCACAGTACAACAATCTTCCCATGGTGTGAACCATCTTGAGGGAGCAGAACCTTCACTGTGTGTGTGGGTGCCTTCAAGTCCTCGCTGGTTTCAACATCAGACCATTGTGACAACTAAACCATACATGCTGGACCTCGAGCTGACCACCTAGACTCACGCAGACATACAAAGTGGATGAAAATTATATCACTTTGTCACTAAAAATATATATTTTTTTGCTTGTCAAAAAGGTTAGTAAATTTAACTTTGACTTATGTACAATAGCAATAAAATGGTGAATCATCCAAGGGGGTAAATACTTATTAAAGGCCCTGTGCATCAGAACACATCACTGGTTTGCATGTGGACCAGATTACATCCAAATCAGACTGTTTCTTCTGGGTGCTTGACTATTTTTAATGAGTGCATTTAGAGGACCTTTGATGGTTACGTTCAGGTGTTTTAAGTCATGTGAACATTAAAGATAGACTTTATGATAAAAAAACTGCAACAGGACTGTGCAAACCAGACTACAGACAAATATTCGTGATGGTTTGGGTCTTTTTATGGGATGGACCCAATGCTGCTACACTAGTCTGATATAACTTATTGTTCACTCAGTATTGCTGTCTAATATTATTGGCAAATAAATTTCTAATATTTGAGTATCTCTGTAGAGGATGGTGGTACAATTAGGGACACTTCTAACAGAGACTGCTGCCAATATTAAAAATGTCCCAGAAATCTATAAAATGATAAAAATATAACTTTGTGAAAATTAATCAAATCAGCTCCTAGGTGATAAAACAGTGCAGAGTACAGACCTGACAATATGTCACTAAAACCTTGGTGTTTGCAGGACATGCCTCCTGCTCCATTCATTAGTTACAGGTTTCTCCCCACCTTGTGCTAAAGTTTTCATGTTTGACTTCATCTGCGTGTGTTTGTCCTGTAGCTTTCCTATGGAGATGCAGAAGGAAACCCCATTGGCGTGGTTCAAATGACTTTCCTGAGGTTGCTGAGTGCAGCAGCCCGCCAGAACATGACATACAACTGTTACCAGTCAGTGGCGTGGCACGACCAGGAGCAGGACAGCTATGACAAGGCCATCCGCTTCCTGGGCTCCAATGATGAGGAGATGTCTTATGATAACAACCCCTACATCCGTGCGTTGGTCGATGGCTGCGCGGTAAGTTCACATCAACTCCGAGTTCAACACTAATTGTGTGGTTAAGTCAGTGTTCATATTCATGTTTTCCTGTTTATTATTTATATTAATGCTTTATTGTTTCTTTCTGCAACTTTAAGCTTTTAGCCTTTAGCCTTTTAGCCTTGTGCCACTTTTAGCCACCCACCTTTTTTAGCTATCATATTGTCACTTTAATCTACCAATTTGCTACTTTTAGGTTCACCTACCATTTTACTACAATAACTTCTTACTGATCAGCTACTTTTATCTTTTAGCTACCATTCTTCTTCTATCACCTTTTGTTACTATTTAGTTGAGCTCAATTAAGGTATTAAATTTTGATACAGTTTTAATATTTTTAGCTTTTGATAGCAGTTTCACAAATTTTAACAGTTAGCTTTTCTGATTTCAGATTTTAGCTACTGTTTTGCTTCTTTTAGCTACTGTTTTTTTATATAAATTTCAGCAGCCATTCAGCACTTATCATTCATACCCTCTTGAGTTTTTGTTGTCTCTGAAGTGACAGTCTGTTGTTTTGTAACTCCCTCTCCTACTGTGTCTCCACCCCCCACCCCACAACAGCTGAAAAAAGGCTATGAAAAGACAGTACTTGAGATCAACACGCCGAAGGTGGAGCAGGTGCCATTTGTGGACATCATGTTCAACGATTTTGGCAGTTCCACGCAGAAGTTTGGATTCGAAGTGGGACCTGTCTGTTTCATAGGCTAAGGCTGAGCAAACGGAGAAAAAAAAGCCTAATTTTGTTTTCTCAGAAAGAAAGAACGAATGAAAGAAAAAACTTTTGACAAAGAATGGGACGACCCTATTTGTAAAAACTGTTTCCATAAAGCAACACATATGCAAAACAAAATTCTGTCAAGAATATGGCAAAATTCGAAAGGAATAGAGCGGATATAACCTTGAAACCTCAGTGTGCCTTCTCCATCATATGCAAGTTTTGAAACTGGATTTCAGATCCTCCCCACCCCCATGCATCAACACTTGATTTCATCCCAAACCATGAAAGCGACTCTAAGAGCTGCAGCCGTTGCAGATGGTCGCAGTATTTGCCATGGACTCCTTCTGATTTGGCTCGTTTCTTTTCTTTAGTTCTGATCTCATGTTTTATGTTGCCACCTGTCCGTCTTTGGTTTGTTTGCTCGCTCACCCCCAGGAGATTTGTTTGTGCAGAACTGTCTCACCATTCTCTTGGAATGGCTCCTATGCATAAGTATATATATATATA
>NC_056515.1:6575177-6617267 GCF_014905685.2 Nematolebias whitei
ATATATCTCAACATTCTATTATAGGACCATATATATATATATATATATATATATATATATATATATATATATATATATATATATATATATATATATATATATATATATACTTATGCATATTTTCCTGTTTATTATTTCTGGCTTCAAAACATGCATGTGATTTGAATAATTGTGAGGTAGGAGACCGTGGAACGTCAAGGAACACATGGAGAGCGAGGATATTCCACCTGTAAAGTTAAAAAATAGAAACTAAAATAATTAGATGCCCTGTCTTTGTGGAGCACACTTGCCTTGTAATGTAAGAACAGACAAAAGACGCCAACATGCTCTGTGACCTAATGTGACGGTTGTTTGCAGACTAATAAAACATTCCTCATTCTGTGCCCTCTGAACCCAAAGTGCCACCTCAGTGGAAACATGAACGATTCATCAGACAGTGGACGTGTTGTCACATTTGAATGAAAACACAAAGAAATCAAAACCTAGGTGCTATTTTCTCTCTTTTGTGGTGCTATGTATTTGTCTAGTTTGTTTTGTTTGAATAAAAGGAAATTTGTGGTGACAATAGTCCATCTTCAGAAGCACCCCCCACCTCCTCGACTTTCTTCACCACCGTATGTCAGTTTTTTACTTCCTGTCAGATCAGTACTCCTTGTCATCTCCTGCTTCAGCAGACCTTACACAGCAGAAAGGAGTCTGGCTGTACAAAACACCAAGAACGCTCAGAGGAAAAAGATCCAACCTTTGGTTTTGCATTTTATCGCTGCAGGGTTTTGCTTCGCCTCTTGCCGTCAGCTCATCGGTGCCACCTCGTACCGATGAAATGTTGCAACTCAGCAAACAGAAACTCTGAACTCTTCCAAAGATTTTTCACTTCATTATTTAGCTTTAATTGACTCAAACTTATGTTTGCACGGGGGAAACAACTTGAAAAGTCACCAGAAAATGTTGCTTGGTTTCCTGCTTTTTTGCCCTTCTTGTAATAATTGTCTTTTTGTTCAAACTATGCACTCTCTTGCTTATGACCACTATCTACCACAGAACTGTTACAGCTTTAAACATCGGTCTCTTTTGTTTCTTGATTTTTTTTTTTATCCTTAAATATGTGACTTGAACTGTTTTAAGGTATCTCAATATGCTTGTAGATCGTTTGCTTTATTTTTCATGATTTGCACCCAAATTTATCACGTTCCTCTCTGTAAAACAGAGAAGCTTTTATTTTATTTTATTGTAAATTTCCAGATGATTTAGTTTGATTTTGTAGATTCATGTGGTTTTCACAGTCCTGTCAAACCTGTGTAGGACGAGCAGAGGGAGGAAATTTATTGGGGTTTTGTGTGTGTCAATAAATTGAAGTTTACTGTGGCCATCCACTCCTGTATCTCTTTTGAAGCATTAAAACTTATCTGTATGCATGAAATTGTAAAGTTTTGTTCTCTTGTTTGAAGTTTGTAGATCTCCACCCAGCGCTTCATTCATCAGGAAACATCTGCTTTTTCATTTCTACTTTTCAATGAACTTGTAACTCTACCAAAACCAATGTTCATTTGTAGTATATTTATTGTATTATTTAAGATAAAAAAAATAAATGATAAATGATACCATAGTGTAAGTGTAAGAATCCCCCTCTTTATATGCACACAGGGAAACTGGTTGACTTTTGCACATGCTGTTTTACACAATATGGAAAGAAAAACATTTGATTATTACACTCCAATCAAAAAGTTTTGCTTTGTGTTTGCAATCTGTGGGCTGTGAATGATGAATGGCTGAATGTGTTTTCACTTGTTAACAATGACAAGGTTCCAGTTCCACAGATTCTCCAGCAGAGGGAAGATCTCCCACCACAGTCAGCTGCTGACACTTCCTGCAGATTCCTCCATCACTCAGTCTGTCTGTGGATCAACATTTTCTCTCTTCCAACTCATTCCTCTGCACCTCCTGCAGAATAGAGAGAAAAAATGTACAGTTTTTTTTTTTTTACATGTTTTCATTTACTGCAAGCTTTTTTTTCTGTGATCTTTATAATAAAATATGTTTTAATCCTGTCACGCATTGCTGATTTTAATAATCTGCTTTGATCTGATCTGATCTGTGCAGCGCCTCATTAGCAGAAACAATGAAACAGCACAGTGAGAGTTGAGCCAAGCTCAGCACATTAAATATAAAATCAAAAGCTTGATCTGCATCCAGCACATATCAATATTTAATGAAGTGTTTACTGGATGAATTCAGGATGATTAAAGTGCACAAGAATGCGAAGAAACAGCTGAATATTCTTAATCTGGGCTCAAAGAATGGGTCATCTACTGGAGGTGAGTTGGTGAGGGGGGTGGGGATGATCAGGCAGGTCCATCCAGTTACACAGCACCAATGCTCGTGTCACAGATTTGTGAGACAGTCTGCTTTTAGAACAAGTACAATAATCACAGTGTAATTACACAGTGATGAAATCTGACTTTAGTTAGATGATCTGGACGGTTTCTTTTTTGTGCTGAGATGTTACATCCGTCATCCAACGGACTTCTGCAGTCTGAGGAACCACCAAAAAAAACTGATTCACCACCAACAGCTTACTCCAAAGAGAAAAAAAAAAACAGTTATGTTGGTGCTAAGATGGTCTCTGGGGCCCGCCCTCTCCCTCGTCGACAGTCATGTCAAACTGGTTCCTCAGACTGAGGAATTCAGAGAGGAGCTGTTAAAGGCTCTTGGTGGTAAGAAAGAGCTTCCAAATGACTGGGCTACTACAGCAACAGTAATTAGAGAGACATATAGGAAGGTACTTGGTGTGTCATCTGGACAGAGAATGGATGTTAAAGAAACCAGGTGGTGGAATAGTGAAGTGCAGGATGCCGTTCAAAGAAAGAGGTTAGCTAAGAAGAAATATGACAGTGAGAGGACTGAAGAGAGGAGACAGGAATATAAGGAGATGTAATGTAGAGCTAGGCAGGAGGTGGCAAAGGCAAAGCAGAAGATGTATGATGAGTTGTATGGGAGGCTGTACGCTAAAAAGGGCAAGAAGGACTTGTACTGATTGGCGAGACAACGGGATCAGGCTGGAAAGAATGTGCAGCAGGTTAGGCTTGTTCAAGATGGGAATGGGAATGGTCTAACAAATGAAGATAATGTGACAGGAAGATGGAAGGAGTACTTTGAGGAGCTAATTAATGAAGATAATGAAAGAGAAAGAAGAGTAGAGGTCATAGAAACTGAGGACCAGAAAGTGGGAAAGATTAGTGAGGGTGAAGTCTGGAAACCTCTGAAAAGAATGAAGAAGGGGAAGGCAGTAGAACCTGATGACCAGTGGAGGTTTGGAAATGTCTTGGACAGATGGCAGTGAGGTTTTTGATTCAAATATTCAATGGCATATTTGAGGGTGAGAAAATGCCTGAGGAATGGAGAAGTGTGCTGGTGCCCATTTTCAAGAACAAGGGTGATGCACAGAGTTGTAGAAACTACAGGGGAATTAAGTTGATGAGCCACACAATGAAGCTCTGGGAGAGAGTTGTGGAAGCTAGACTTAGACGAGATGTGACTATTTGTGAGCATCAGTATGGTTTCATGCCAAGAAAGAGCACCACAGGTGCCATCTTTGCTTTGAGGATGAAAAAATTCAAAGAGGGTCAGAAAGAACTCCATTGTGTCTTTGTGGATTTAGAAAAAGCATATGACAGGGTGCCGATGGAGGAGGTGTGGTATTGCATGAGGAAATCTGGAGTGGCAGAGAAGTATATTAGACTGGTACAGGACATGTATCAGGACAGCAGGGCAGTGGTGAGATGTGCTGTAGGAGTGACAGATAGCATCAAGGTGCAGGTGGGAGTGCATCAAGGATCAGCTCTGAGCCTCTTCTTGTTTTCTCTGGTGATGGACCGGCTAACAGATGAGGTCAGGCAAGAATCCCTATGAACTATGATGTTTGCAGATGACATTGTGATCTGTGGTGAGAACAGGAAACAGGTGGAAGAGAACTTGGAGAGGTGGAGGTATGCACTTGAAAGAAAAGGAATGAAAGTCAGCCGTAGTGACAGAAGACGTGTGTGAATGAGAGGGAGGCAGGTGGAGCAATGAGGCTACAAGGAGCAGAGGTCACACAGGTGTAGGACTTCAAGTACTTGGGGTCCACTGTCCAGGAAAGTGGGGAGTGTGGTAAAGAGATGAGAAGCAGAGTCCAGGTAGGATAGAGTGGTTGGAGAAAAGTTTCAGGAGTGATTTGCGACAAAAGTGTGTCAGCAAAGGTCAAAGGAAAAGTTTACAAGACAGTGGTGAGACCAGCTGTGTTGTATGGTCTGGAGACAGAGACATGGACAAAAAGACAGGAGACAGACCTGGAAGTGGCAGAAATGAAGATGCTGAGGTTCTCCTTAAGAGTAACAAGGATGGAAAAGTTTAGGAATGAGATCATCAGAGGTACAGCACAGGTTGACCAACTGGGAGATAAAGTTAGAGAGGCCAGACTGACGCTATGTTTACATGTGCAATATTATTTTACTGGATTAAAATGTTTTCAGATTAAACAATTCAAATGTATCGTTTACATGGACACAATCCGTTCACGATGAGCATTTACATGCAGCGAGCGCTTATTCAGAACAGAAGTACTGACGTGCAGAGTGGTAAACTCTCCTTAAAAAAAACACAGAAGAAGTTTTACTTCCCGGATGAACGTAAACAAACCTGAGCACCCAAAATGGACCTGCGTCAGGTTTTAATGACGGAGACATTACTGCACTCCCTGATTGAGCTACAGGTAATACATATTATTTTAATGTCATCACTGTATGTTTCCATACAATGGCAAAATTAGTCTCTGCATTTAACCCATCCACCACCAGGTGGTGCAGTGGGCAGCTATTGAGGGTGCCCGGGGGGCATTTTGGGGATGAGGTGTGCTGCCCAGAGATACCACAGGGTGTGCAGTGACTGGGGATCGAGCTTGGGACTTTCGGGTCATTTTTTTTTTCATTTAGCCTTTATTTATACAGGTAGTCTCATTGAGCCACGCAAACTCATTTTCAAGAGAGACCTGTTTAGGGAGCACATGGTGGGGGTTAAGGGCCTTGCTCATGGGCCCAGAGTGGGGCGAATGAGGGTGGGGGCAAGTGTGGGTGTTTCACCTACCCCACCCACAATTTTGATGTTGTCGGGGCCGGGGCGTGAACCGGCGATCTTCGGATCACAGGCCCACCTCTCTAACCTCTGCGCCACCACTCCCCCATGAGCCGGCTGCCCTGCCTCTACACCATCTCGGCCCCCATTTTGAGCTCTTTCAAAGTTTCTAGTAGAAATGTTGTGTTGCTCACAACCAATTTTGCTACCCTGACATATTAGTATCTAGCCAGGCAGAAATACATGAGGGTGACAGGTCACATGCACAGTCAAGTCAGTTTTTCGAAATCGGAATAAAATGATCAGATTAAATGTTTACATGCATACCGTTCGGATTATGAATCGGCATAAACCACCCATCTCATTCTGATTACAAATTATTTTGGATCGAGCTGAATCAGCAAAGAATAATCCGAATGTGGCGTTTACATGACACATTTTTATTTCGAATGACCATTTAATCCATTTACTTATGTCCATGTAAACATAGCTTGAGATGGTTTGGACATATCCAGAGGAGGGACAGTGGGAAAAACCCATATTCTGCCAAGCCATTACTTTAGATTATTTTATTTTGTGTTTAACATATAAAACTATATGAAATAACCTAAAATACTGTTTCTTTCTTTTAATCAAAATTTCTAACTTGCCAAAGAACAATTAAAAACGGCTCACAAAATAATTTTGGTCAAGTGTTTTTCAACAAGTGTTCAGTGGGCAAATTTGAAGTTTAAATGTGTTCCCAGTTAATTTTATAACAATTCTCCCACACGGAGTGGATTTTCTGTAAAAACAGTAAATGTTTCATGTGGGTTTGAACGGTTCCTGCTCCAGTTTTGAGTCTAATTTGCTGACCGAACTGCAGACTTTCCAAAAAATTTTAGGTGCATGGGTCTGCAGTAAACTTTGCAACGGTTTTATTTTTTTTAAATGATGAAAGATACAAGGCACAAACTATAGGTTCAGCTAAAACTGAAGGAGTGTGGGGTGCAGCAAATGAGTGAAAACTGTTCAGGGTTCTGTGAGTTTATGTTCAGTGACAAAGAGGATCTTTGTGAGATTCTTGCAGGTTTAGGAGACAAAAGATATAATCCAGACATCCTGTAAAGTGTTTCTGGAAATCATTGCGGTGAAACAAACATATTATGCTCGGGTTATAAATAATAATCTTGGTGTTTGTTGTGGGGATAATTTGGGTTTTCCCTCTGAAATGAGACTTTTAAACAAGCGCTGACCTAGCTCCACCTCTGTTCCATGCTCCAGGTGAGACTAATTTTTAATCAGTAACTAGTGCTGTTAATGTGGAGTCTGGGCCTGTTGTGGAGGAGCTGAAGGGTCGAGTGCCAGCGATTCCATTTGAGGCACGGCTCGTGTGTTGCTGTGTAATTGCTTTGAGCCTGTGGAACTCCGGCTAACCGAGCCCATTCATCGCCAGGCCCCAGCACCACTGACCTACTTCCATATGATTCAGATCGCAGAAAGAGAAAGATAGTGTTACAACACAGGCACTGGCCCATTGGAAAATTAATACCAGGCTTTTCTGCTCTAATAGCCTTTAAGATTGAAGACTGGCTGCAGTTCAAATTGTCGGCTTCTAATGAGATTAGAGGCAGCCACCCAGGCTTCACACATGACTGAATATTTCAAATATCACCACATCTGTTCAAACTCAGTAAGAGGATGACATTTAGCTATACGAACCATGTTTGTTATTTGATACTTAAACAAAAGAACAATAATTTGCTGAATGAAAACATGCTTCACCTAACAGACTGAAGAGATATGCAGCTGCACACCACAACGGCTTCAGCTCCTGATAGCAGTTTAATTCAGCCACATTTTTACAAAGAGACAAGAGGAGCATCATTATCCTCAGTGAGCTGTATCATCCATTCTGCATCCACCCAGCAGTTATCAGCTGACACAATCAAATCATACAAACACTGGTTGATAAAATACAGATGAACAGAGTTGTCTTGTTCAACAGAGGGTATGTACCCCCTCCCAGTTTTAGGACAGCTTGAGAAATAATCAATAAAACAATGAAACCTCAGAGTTTTGACCAGCAAATCCGAGTCTGAAAATCTAAAAAGACTATGTTCAAGTTCAAGTCAACTTTTTTGTCATTATCTTCACATGTGGGACATGAGGTGGAACGAAATTATTTACACAGGGTCCCAATTACACACCTAAATAGAAAATAAAAAACTATAAAAAAGAAACAGTAAATTAGGATCTAAGACATACTGTACACTAAGATGTACGCTAAACAAATGCCAAACGGTATGCTAAAAGATCTAAGATATATGCTAAACACTAATAATGTAAAACAATACAGCGTAACAACAGTAGCCCGAACATGAGACTGGTGAGTAGGTGGGTATGAATAAATACAGCAGCATGAGGTAATCAGCAGCATGAGATCAGCAGCATAAGATAAGTAGCATGGATAATCAGTAGCACGATATAATCAGCAACAGGAGATCAGCAGCATGGATTATCAGCAGCACAGATAAGTCACATACCACTAATTAAAGTGGTATTGCAGTGATTTTTCTTTGTTTTTCTTACAGTGATTATCCTGGTTAAGGATTTATGAGCCAGATTCAGGGAAGGAGCTGTTCCTCAGCCTAGTGGTTCTACACTTAATGCTCCACAACTTTCTGCATAATGGGAGTGGGGCAAAAAATGTGTGTGTGTTGGGTGAGTGGGGTCCTTCATGATGCAGGTGGCCCTCTTCCTGCATCTGGAGGTGTAGATGTCTGTGATGGTGAGGAGGCTGACTCCAACATCTTCTGTGCAGACTTCACCACTCTCTGCAAAGCTTTTCTTTCTGCAGCTGTGCAGCCTCCATGTGTTGATGCTGGAGCACAGGAAGCTTTCCATTGCACACCTGTAGAAGGAGGTGAGGACTGAGCTTCCCAGACCAGCTCGTCTCAGCCGCCTGAAGAAGTAGAGTCTCTGATGAGCTTTCTTGATCAGGCTGGAAGTGTTGCTGCCCCAGCTGAGGTTGTTATTCAGGTGTACACCCAAATAACTGGAGACCACCTCCACACCAGATCTTCCCATGTTCGGGGGAGGGGTGTGGGGTGTGGGGTGCTCAAGCTGAAATCTACGACTATCTCCTTCATCTTCTTGATGTGGATGTTGTTCTTCCTGCACCAGCTCTCCAGGTGTTCCACCTCCTGCCTGTAGCTGGACTCATCATTGTTTGTGATGCATCCAACCATAATCATCTGCAGCCTGAATGGGTAGGTGCACAGTCATATGTGAGCAGAGTGAACAGGAGGGAGCTCAACACACAGCCCTGAGGGGAGCCAGTGCTGGTGGTTATTAGATTTGATACCTGGATGATTGAGCATGAACTTTTTTGTTATGGTGTAAGATAAGTTGTATATCCTCCCAGTTTATCAAAGCTTATATATAATAAATGAATGTGTAGGATCCTTTGAAACCTAATGGGGTTTCAAAACAAAGCAGATAAGATATATACATAAACCATGTTTAAGTTTTAAAATTTAGCAATTTTTTTTTAATGTTTCTTTTTTAAACCTATTTAATCTGTAACTATCTGGAGTGTTTTGTGTCACTCATGACTTCTAATCATAATCAAATCAAAAATCTATTTACATGTTTTAAGGCACCAAAACTAAATTTTCATTCAGCCTTTCTTTATACAGGTTAATCCCACTGAGCCTCAAATAAATGATCATGATGAACTGGTCTGTTGTAGTTGATATATGTATCTTTCTCTTTGAATATTTTTTTTCTATCCGTAACATGTGTTTTTTTGTCTTTCAGATACACATGGACCTATATCTGGACCTATCATTCTATGTTCGTCTGTCTCTCCTTCCTGTCCTCTCAAACCAGCCGGTCAAAGCAGATGGCCGCTTGTCCTGAGCCTGGTTCTGCTGGAGGTTTCTTCCTTTTAAAAGGGAAATTTTCCTTTCCACTGTTGCCACTGTGCTTGCTCAGGATGGGAGACTGCAACAAAGCCAAGATTCAACTTCTCTGCACGCCTCCTAAGATAGAGAACTTTACTAATTGGCTTTTATGTATGTGAATGTTTCTGTAATTGACCTGAGACAACTTTGTTGTGATTTGGCGCTATATAAATAAACTGGACTGAAAACTGAATTGAATTGAATCACTATCTATTGTCATACATTTATTGATGAGTCTAATTTGTGAGCGACAGCTTTCTTGTCATTTTGGACAAACAGTTGTAGCGATATGGGGCTTAAATATATTGTGAGTTATCAGTTATGAGTTAAGCTCAGGGCAGCACGTTGGCGCAACTGGTAGAGCTGCTGCCTCTCAGCGAGCAGAACACCGGTTCAAATCCTGGTCCGGGGGCCTTTCTGGGTGGAGTTTGCATGTTCTCTCCGTGCATGCATGAGTTTTCTCCGGGTACTCCGGTTTCCTTAAGTAAATGGATTAAATGGCAACGGAAAATCATGGCCGTATGGTTTTCCTGGTTGTAAAGCTGATTAGTTATGTTGTTGTTTTCATATTCTGCCAAATTAATGTAAATGTGTGATGTGTTAAACTTGATTCTGTTAATAAATGACCCACTCGCTTGGTGAGTCAAAGATAATTAACGTCTCACGTCCACATTTCTGTTAAATTCAAAGCACGACATCATACAGTCCAGAAAGATGAGTGAACCCGTTTAATGTATGAATATATCTCAGGATATGTCATACTATATTGGTGGCCCGTGACGTGTTCATAAATGGACTGTGTATGCGTGTAATAATTGATTTTACGTGTTGGCATGAAGAAATAGCAGAGTGTAGCTGTGTTGAACGCAGCGTGCTGAAACGCAACGCTTGAAGTCAAAACACTGCATGTTTGAGCTGCGACTCTTGGAGAAAACGCTGTGTTGAGCTAGTGATGTTTTGAAGCTGAAAATCAGTCGAGATGTCTTTATGAAAGCTGAAATTGTACATCTGTTGTGTAACATAAGCTGGGTTTGAGCTGTGGAAACGCTTTATTCTGTTTAAACTGTGTTCCAGACGCTGTTCTGGTACCGGCTCGGTTCTGAGAAAGATCGAACGAGCTGTTTTAAATAGATAGAGAAACGTTTTAAAGACTGGACGAAGTCTCAGCTAAGCTCAGAGTTTATTGATTACATTTTTAACAGAAAAAAAGTGCATTTTGACAGTTTAAAAGACGAAAAAGTTGACGGACTTGTTCAGATAAATCTAACATGCTAGCTGGGGAAAACGCTGCGTGATTGGTTGAATTAGCGGCCGTGGAACGCTTTCATTGGCTGAGAGACGTGTCAGTCGTGAGCCTCTGACGTGTCAGGTCGTAAAGCCCACCCCGTGCTGCTGTGTCATTGGCGGATTCAGTCACGTGACCCGGAAATGAAAACTCGTTTTTCATAGGGAATAAAATCTGCTTTTTAAAGCTGAAAAGCGCTTAAAAGCTGTATTCTGATACGTTGCTTAAGTTCTTCAAAGTGTAATCGCTGGATTTTTGCCACGTTTGAGTTTAAAATCCGTCATTAAATGATGTTTTTGAACAACGCTAGCGATGCTAATTTTAAGCTAACAGCTAACGACCGGATGAGTGACGTGTCACGTCACTTCCTCCATGTCAGATGGTAAAGCTTGGTTGAACCGAAAGCTTTGCTGTGCTTAAAATCACTAAATGTAACTTGCCACATGCCCCTAAAACTCATGTTTCATGCTACAAAGTCGTGCTTGTTGAAACAACGCCACGTTTAAGCTTAAAAACCGTTCAGAAATGTTGATTTTAACCGAGTTTAGCCAAAGCTAACTTTAAGCTAAGCGGCTAAAAACAGGATGTCAATCGAACGTCACAGGAAGTCGTCATAGACTCCTGCTGGTAGAAAGCTAAACACTGCCCCCTCCTGGGAAACTTGAGATCACAGTTTCACTTCAGTTTTAGGTTTTTGAGTGAAATTAAACTTATTTCTTTCTGTAAGGCATTTTTGAGTTAATAAACGTTCTTCAAAGCTGAATAATCACTGTTATCTTACATTTAAAAAGTGAAGGGTATTTATGCAGAAAGGCATTTACCAACAAACCTTTATTCACTGGTAATTCCTCATTGAGAAGGTACAAAATAAAAGGTAGAAACTTTTTAAAAAAAGATACAGTTACAGATATTCACAGAGATCAGTTTACTCATTTGCTTGAAAGATAATACACGTTTAATTGCAAAATCACTAAATAAGAGTAAACTTATCAGGAAAAAGAAACTTTTCTGTTTAAGTTACCACCTAAAAATACATCTACCTATTTAATTTTAAATAGAGGATGAGACAGGAGGACAGGAGTAATAACAGTTTTTATGAAGAAAGACTGATTAATCCTGACACATCATCAATTTTTCTTTTTCTTTTCACCACTTGGTTCTATGAGTAACTGTTAAATAGCAAATTTCTGGAATAGAACGGTTTAACAAGTGTCTTTAAACTGATTTGCTGTGAGACTTTTTAGAAAAATTGCAGGTTTATTAAAAATTCAGTGCTGTAGAGTAAAATACACTAAAAAAGAGCTTGGTAATCTAGTATCTGTTAAGAAATAAGCACATAAAAAGTAACACTGCCAGAGAAGCATTTACTTAAGAATATTCATGAATTGGGGTAAAACCTACAGATAGGTACCCACATTTGAATAAGTTGACTTATAACAGTACTTTTGTGTAAACCCAAAGCTAGAATAGTGTGAAACTCATTGACATTTGAATACATATATTTACCTGTAAAATATCTGAAGCTTGCAACTGTTTTTAACAGATAAAGTGCTACACAGTGAAAAACATGACAGGGGTGGTAGAAAAAGATTTTGATCGTTATGGGATGAAGGGCTGTTTAGAATATGCGTTGAAGCTGCTGACAACATCCTTACATCCATATGGCAAACAGGCGGACAGCATGAACCCAAAAGAGTTATTGGACAATCTGATGGAGGTTGCAGAAAGTGTGACCTCTACAGAAATTTCAATGTCAAGCTATGAAAAGCTGGCTAAAATGGCAATGTTGCTGAAAGAATCTTACTTCGCATTAAGACGGGATCACGTCGTGACACTGTCACAAGTTTCCCGCTGCGAAGGTGAAATAGATGTGCTTAAAAAAGATCTGGAAGAACTCAGAATTGATAAAAAAGCATTACTGGGGCTATATAGGCGTTTACAAAGTGAATGTCAAACCTCCCAGGAACGCTTAAAAGCATGTGAGGAGAAGCTAAGAGCAGCAACAAATAAAAGTTCTGACGTGGGGCGAGGTGGTCTGAAATCCAGAGCAGACCTTGAACTGTGTCGGGATAATCCACCAAAACCTCCAAAAATCTTTTACTCACCTAGTGCTTTTAGACTCATCCAACCACCCTCACCTAAGGTGGCAGGAACAGACCTGAACAGGTCTCCTCCACAAAACATGCAACATAGTGCATGGAAACTTCCTCTTTCAATGGATGTTCTGCTAAAACTCTCAAAATATGTACAACGCTTTGTACCTGGACCGATGGGTTCAACTGGAACAAAAGCGTACCTGAAAGATCTCGAATTCAGATTGAAAGATTATCCTAATGCTACGGTTGAGGATAAGATCAGTCTGATACGGCTCACTTCGGACAGAGAGGTGTTCACCTTCATCGAGCGTCTACCTGATGCAACGAGAAAGGATTACAACCTTCTGTGTGAAGCTTTGATCAGAGAGTACGACCCCTGCACGGGACCTGCTGGTTTCCCAGCCGCTGACAAGGTCAAGCAGGGCAAGAATGAACATCCAAAAATTTATTACAAAAGAATCTTCCAAGCTTATTTTGGTTACAGAAATGAAACCGGAATGGAGGAAGAAGAAAATTTTAAATATGTTTTCAGCAAAAATCTCCACACTGACATACGCATGTCAGTACAAATTATGGCAAATTTCAGAGAAAAATCCATAAATGAGATTAAACAGTGTGCTATGAATGTGTTCGAGGCATGTTCTCATGCTAAGACGCCCATAGAGGTGTTTCCTGGTATAAAGGTTAAACCCCACTCCCTAGAAATGGAAGGAAGGCGCGCGTCGTCACCTCCTCCTAAAACAGGCGAGAAAAGGCAGTATTTTCAAACTAACAAACCACGTAATGAAGGTGCATGCTGGGACAAAAAGGCTCCTCTTTCAGAGGATGAACGTGATTATCGTAAATGGGACATGCGTAGGACGCAAAGATATGGGATCCAAGAGGACCCATATTATCAAGGGAAATCCGAAGAGGAACCCCCAAAAGACGTACCTAGCCGTCTCCCACCTCGGACGAAACGTCCCGAGGCGAAAAAAATCACAAAGGTCCCAGGAACAAGGCCCTACACCTCTGAGCTCGGAAGAGACAGAGGAAATACAAAGGTTTTCAACGTATGACAAACAAAAATGTATGACATTTTTGAATTAAACTTAAAACATACAATGTCTAAACAGAGGTGTTGCTGTCCATCTTCTGCAAAAGGAATGCCATTAAACAAAGGGTTTGTATGGTGTTATCTTCATGGGAACGAGTCTGGGAGAAATACTGCTTTTCGATAAGGGAAGTTATCAACGTAACACGTTTGGATGTTTTAGAAACTTTGAGGTCAGTTAAACAAAAGCTTTCATTAAAACGATCTGTCCATTTCATGGGAAATGAGTTCATATTGGCAGTGAGATTAACACAGTGAGTTTTTTTTTTATTACATTAAGTCAACTAAGGAGTTTGTGAGTTGAGCTGAATAAAATATGTCTGTTCCTTCCCAAAACAATAGAAGAATCTTATTTTACAGTTTAAAACACAAAACACAGGAATGATGTTTGAGGTGAACTGCTTTTGTATGTTTGAGCTGAGGTGAACTGTTTTTGAGGTGAGGTGTTCCCCTACAGTCATTAAGGGGTCTTGGGTTCTGTAGAGTGGCTTGGTGTGACTGAAGGATGCCTTTGCACTGGCATAACTTTGTTACACCTCCAGAGAACACAGAATGCCACTGAAGGTGATCAAGAGCACTAGTCTTCGTTAAAATACCACAGTTCTGAAGTGGCTTATTCCAATAAATGATTATTTAACAAAAAAAAAAGAAGAAGAAGACTCTGGACTCTGATGTGATGGCAAACTGGGACTTTATTGAAGTAAACAAATTATCAACCTGAACAACCTTGTAGCCTTAAAAAAAAAAAAAAAACTTTTTACAACTTTCTGGTTTCTTTTATGCTTCCTTCATGCAACATATTTTTTTTTTTGTTTGTTTTTCCTGCTGTTAATTCATATACGCAGTCATACAAGGAATGCTCTTGGGTCAGGATGACCCAGAAGATATGCATTCCCTGTGCAAAACCATGACTCACAGCTACATTGGCCTTTCTGAAGAAAAAACAACATTCTTTATTTTCGCACACACAATGATTGGAGCAGGATCTTATCGGTCAACTCAATCCAAAACCTCCCTTTCCATATCTGGTACCAAGCAGCTCTGCAAACTGCACACAACCTTTTTCCTTGAAATTCCACTTCAGTTCTTGAGATTGAACTTGAGAAGTTCTTTGTGTCTCTTGCACTGCCCCATTTGTAATCAGTAGCCTTCTGCTTGCTGTAGAACAGAACCTTTGGGATTTGTGAATCATTCATTCCCAGCAGGTGCCCTACTCGGTGAAGTTAACCATTTATGAGGCTTCTATGCTGTCAATCTTGCGGCACTCCCAAAATGAGCAGTTGGGTATCTTGTCCTCCTATGAGATTCCACATACCTTGTGATGACACCTTAGAAAGAATTGGTGCAGTTGTTTTTTGTGTCTACAATAATACTATATCAATGTTTCAATTTCTTAGATGTGAGTGTTGGAAGCATGACAGCAATCTTTGAGCTTTGACAAATCCTTCCATCTTATCAAACCTCATTTCCAAGTCTGCCACTCTGTATTTTTGTTGTTTACCAAAATGGAGCATAAAGGCTCATAAAGGTCAAAGTGAGACACTGTGCATGCCCACAGAACCAAACCTGCTGCTGCTGCTGCTGTGCAGAGGGTGGAGAGCAGTCACCACAGAAGAAGTTAATAATTTTAATAGTTTTAATTAGAAGCAGTAAGACACACGCAGACTATTAATTATTAAGGTCACATTTTAATGTAATTATTGGGATTAGCAAGATAATCATCGGTGCTTTGTGTTGTGGAGAAGAGAGAGAATAAAGAGAGGGGATAAATACTAAAAACGCTCAGATGGAAGAGAAAACCTAGAAGAGAAGAAAGTAAAGCAGTGATGAGGAAGGAAGGGAGATGTTTGATGTGTAAATACGTCATATATCCAGGGATGTTTTCCCTGCAGGCACACAGGTAAATAAGACATGAGTCTGGTGTGGATTTAGTGTCAGCAGGAATAATTTCTATTCTCAGACTGAATCAGGCTCATTGTCAGCCTTTTTGTCATCAGAGATGAAAACATCTGGGATTTCCTTTCTCTCCGTTTCACAGAAGATGATATTCTCCGAGGGAAAAAAGCTCAGATGTTTTTTCAAGCATTAAAACTGCCAAAATATAAAATTAGATTTAAAATAAAACAGATTGTTCTACTCTGAGTTTAGGTGGATGAACAGCTGAAATGTGAGGATTAAAGCATTTTTGGCATTGAAACAGTTTGGTGAGAAATAACCAATGTTGACTCTGAATCATGTCTCAGTAGGATAAGTTAGTCCCACTTGTGTAGAACTTGGCACTCGATTTAATTAGATCATCTCGTTTCCCATCAAGAAGGAAGAGCATATGGTCATGCACTTTCCTCCCTTTCTTCCACTCACATACAGCAGCTCGCCTCTATTTTCAGGCTCCAACAGGATCAGCTTTGAAGCTGCAAGCTTCTCCTCCACAGTTTGGTGCTATCCTGTAGTGAGAGTGGGTCAAAAAGGCCCTTATGGTGTCGGACTCCAAAAAGAAAAGAAAACAAACAAAAAATCAAACCAAAAAAAACTGCCAAGGACACACCCAATCTTGCAGCATTAATGACTTCTGTCAGACTCTGGGAGTCTGTGCTTTTTCTTCTTGATGTTATTTAATGGAGGAAAACGAGAGCAGAGGAAATGTTTTATTGAAAGAATGCACTTCAGCTGCTCAACCTGAATGCACTTCTGTCCTGGAAACTTGAAATATCTCGCAGAACAAAAACTCAGCATGAAACAACAACCCCTTCCCCCAACTCTCATCTTATTTTGATTTAAATCCATCATGGTAAAATGTACATCACTTATAGTAAGTGGTTCCAGCCATCAAATCCAACAGGCACAAGTATTTATCTGGGAAGAATTGTCTCTGGCCGTTTCACTAACTTCTTTATTTTCTCCAGACAGAACAAGCTCAAGATGGGTTCAGGACGATGCAGATCTTCAGGTGCAACAGCAGCTGAGAGTAAATTGAAAACAGCAATAACAAATGGTAAATGGACTGTACTTATATAGCGCCTTTCTATCTTATTTCAAGATACTCAAAGTGCTTTACACTACAATCTGTGTCTAATTGAACTAGCTAATTGAACAAATCATTCTAAAGAGACTAATCAGTGCTTTAGATCACATTCATATACTGATGGGACACGCATCAGAGGCTATGAGGGGTTCAGTGTCTTGCCCAGGGACACTTAGACATGTGACTGCTGGTGGATTCGAACCCCCAACTCTCGCATTGGATGACGACTGCTCTAACCACTCAGCCACAGCCGCCCCAAAAACACCAGATATGAAATGTATTATGCAGGCTCTTCTACAGCAGGTAGATTAAAACAAAACCAAGATGAAAACAGTCTATTCTGATTGAATTTTGTTGACTCTTTGTTGTTTCCTCACAAATGAACAATTTATCCGTTGAGCTTGTGAGAAAGAACCAGGAAGCTGGTAATGGACCAAAAAATCCACAGTCACTTTGTATCATATATATATCAATAGCATCTGGCTAAACCTTAGAAATTTAAAAATAAATAAATAAAGAAGTAAAAGTGGACTAAAGTAAAATGATGAAAGGAAAGCGGGGGTCAAAGCACAAGGAGGTAATCCATCTCTGTCATTTCAACTTCAACACCTCTTATTGCAGGTCACAAAGGCTTCCGATTAAAAATCAACATGTCACAGAGAATCAAAGCAGTCGCTTAGAAAACAATATGATGGAACTCATAGAGAAAAAAAAAGTACTGTACAACAGCTTGTAAATGACTGAACAGGACTTGAAAAGGCTTTTATATATTCGGGTCATTATGTCTGAGTTTTTCTGAGCTTTTCTACAGGTGTTGATCATAAAATTTGAATATCACGAATAATCTGATTTATTTCAGTAAATCCATTCAGAAAGTGAAATTTGTATATTATATTAATTCATTACACACATACTGATATAGTTCAAATGTTGATTTCTTTTAATGTTGATGATTATAAATGACAACTAATGAAAACCCCAAATTCAGTATCTCAGAAAATTAGAATATTACTTAAGACCAATACAAAAAAAACAAAACAAAACAAAAAAACAGAAATGTTGGCCAACTGAAAAGTAAGCAAATGAAAAGTATGAGCATGTACAGCACTCAATACTTAGTTGGGGCTCCTTTTGCCTGGATTACTGCAGCAATGTGGTGTAGCATGGAGTCGATCAGTCTGTGGCACTGCTCAGGTGTTTTGAGAGCACAGGTTGCTCTGATAGTGGGCTTCAGCTCTTCTGAATTGTTGGGTCTGGTGAATCACATCTTCCTCTTTACAATATCCCATAGATTTTCTATGGAGTTAAGGTCATGTGAGTTTGCTGGCCAATTAAAAACAGGGATATAATGGTCCTTAAACCAGATACTGGTAGCCTTGGCACTGTGTGCAGGTGTCAAGTCCTGTTGGAAAATGAAATCTGCATCTCCATAAAGTTGGTCTGCAGCAGGAAGCATGACGTCTCTGAAACTTCCTGGCAGACAGCTGCGTCGACCTCGGACCTCAGAAAACACAGTGGACCAACACCAGCAGATGACATGGCACCCTAAACTATCACTGACTGTGGAAACTTGACACTGGACCTCAAGCAACGCGGATTCTGTGCCTCTCCTCTCTTCCTCCAGACTCTGGGACCTTGATTTATATCAATCAATCAATCAACCTTTATTTATACAGGTAAATCCCATTGAACCTCGAGGACTCATTTACAAGAGAGACCTGATTTCAACAAAGAAAGATGACAACAATGGACAACAGCAACAACAATAAGCAGTTATAAAAACTCATACTAGTTTTTATTTATTTATTTATTTTTTAACAAATAGGATGGCTAAAAGGAAAAAGGTAAGAAAACAAAAAAAACAGCTAGATTCCAAGACAAATGTATAAAACTAAAAACAGGAACATGTCTGCATTGGTCCCTGCCAGGAGTCCAACAGATTCTTAAAGCCACTTAGAGAGGTCAAGGTCGAGAGCTTCAAATCTTTTTGTAAGATATTCCAGGAAACAGGAGCGGAGTAGGAGAAGGCCCTCTTGCCTAGTTCAGTCCTCACTGAGGGAACACTGCAGGTAATAATGTCCTGAGAGCGCACTCCGTAGCTGCACTCACGCAGAGACATGTAGGAGGAGATGTATGAAGGCAGCAGACCAAGAAGTGATTTAAAGATGAAAATGTACCAGTGAGAGAGTCTGCGTGAAGTTAATGATGTCCAGTTAACCAATGAATACAGGGTGCAGTAGTGGGTACGATAATCACAGCCAGTTATGAATCTTAGTGCACCATGATAGACAGCATCCAACATCTGCAGGGTTCTTGTAGGAGCGTTCATGTAAATAATATCACCAAAATCAATTGAGGGAAGGAAAGTCACAGATACAAGGCGTTTTCTAGCATTCAGGGTTAGACAGGATCTGTTTCTGAAAAAGAAACCCAGTTTAACTTTCAGTTTCTTTACCAAGTTTTCCACATGGAGCTTAAAAGAAAGATGTGAGTCGACCAAGATACCCAAATATTTATAGGAATCAACAAACTCAATGGGGACACCATTTGAGGATAAAATCGGAGGAAGAACTGCTGGGACCAACTTCCTATTTGAAAAAAAGCATCCCTTTGGTTTTTTCGGCATTTAGGACAAGTTTGAGGTGAAACAAATCAGTCTGGATGTAGTTAAATGCAGATTTCAGAAGCTGGAAAGCCTTAGCAACTGTTTTAGCTCGACAATAAACAACTGTGTCGTCAGCATAGAAATGTATGGATGCATTAGGGATGTTTTTACCTACATTATGTATGTAGATTGTAAAGAGGGTGGGTCCTAAGACTGAGCCTTGTGGTACACCATTATTGAATGTTAAATAACTGGAGGAAGTACCATTATGTTGAACACATTGCCTCCGGTCTGAAAGATAGTTAGAGAACCAACCAATGGTGTGATCTGAGAAACCGATTTCTGAGAGTTTATGACACAAGATGTTATGATCCACAGTGTCAAAAGCTTTAGACAGGTCTAAGAAAAGTGCAGCACAATAATCTTTAGCATCCAGTGCTTCAACAACGTCATTAAGAACCTTCAGTGAAGCAGTGGTTGTGCTGTGTTGTTTCCTAAAACCAGATTGATGTGGAGGTAAGATGTTAAATGAGTCCAGGTAATTTTTGATTTGAGAGTTTATCAGTTTTTCTAGAACCTTGGCTAAAATGCAGAGTTTAGAGATTGGTCGATAGTTGTTCAGTGAGGTGGGGTCACCTCCCTTCAGCAAAGGAAGAACAAAGGCTGTTTTCCAAGTGTCTGGGATGGAGTTTTGTCTTATGGAGAGATTGAAGATGTGGGTCACAGGTACTGTGATGATATGAGCAGCCAGCCTTAAGAAATAAGGTGGAAGTTCATCTGGACCTGCAGATTTTTTAGGGTCAAGATCTTTTAACAGTTTATTGACCTCACTGACTGAGAATGGAGAAAAAGAGAAAGTGTGATTAACTGAGGATTGACTTGTAGGAGGGATTTGATTTGTAGAAGTTTGGTTATTAAGTGAAGTGGCTGATCTTCCATTAGTAACTGTGTCAAATAAAGAACCAGAAGCAACAAAATGTTTGTTGAAACAGTTCAGGATCTCGTGCTTATTTGACACAGGAGCAGAGTTAACGAGAAGTTGTGATGGGAGGTCAGATGATTGGGGGGTGCCTGAGAGAGATTTAATTGTTTTCCAGAATCTGTTAGGGTCATTTAGATTTTTGGAAGTCTGAGATAAGAAATAGTTGCGTTTTGCTGCTTTGACAGAAGTTGTACATTTATTCCTCATCTGTCGGAAACTCAACCAGTCAGTGTCTGAGCCAGATTTTCTCGCTGCAGCCCAAAGATGATCTCTCCTGTGCATGAGGTCAGCTAGCTCTGGAGTAAACCAGGGGCTGTCTCGTCCCTTTATTCTGAACTGACGAAAAGGAGCATGTAAGTTCAGGAAATAAATGAAATTATTATGGAAATAGTTCCAAGCAGAGTTCACATCATCAGTTAACAGAATACGATGCCAGTCAAAGTGAGACAGATCCCAGAGGAATGACTGTTCACAGAAATGTTTCAGATCCCTTTTTTTAATTAATCTGGGCTTAGAAGGTGGAAGTTTACTATTTCTTAAGCCGCTGTCACACAATGATCACTCAAAAGATCAGCGAATACACCTGTACCAGGGAATTTGTGAGGCATATTAGTTAGAAACAGGTCTAAGATAGAGGAATTGTCAGGATGGCTTTTATTTAATCTGGTGGGGGAGTCGATCAGTTGGGATAAATTAAAAGACAAGCAACATTCCTTGAATTTGTCACAGAGGGGGGTCGACTTACACCAATCAATGTTGAGATCTCCAGCTAAAAAGACCTCTGTGAATTTTAAATTACCAAGGAATTCCTTCATGGCATTTAATGCCTCAGGTGAAGCTGTGGGGGGGCGGTAGCAGCAGACTACAGTTAAAACCTGGCCTCCATTCAAGGTGATGTTTACAGATAAGGCTTCAAACTGATTTGGAATTGTTTTGGATGTCACAAGACTTGAAACCAGGGTATCTCTAATGTAAATAATGACTCCACCCCCCCTTTTTTGACGATCACAGCGGTAGATGTTAAATCCATTGATTGCCACGTCATTATTCATTACAGATTTGTTGAGCCAGGACTCAGAAATAAAGATAACATCAGCCCCAGAAGAACTGACCAGGATTTTCACAGCATCAAGTTTTTTCAGAAGGCTACGAGCGTTTACATGCAGAAAATGAAGCCCAGAGGCGTTTTTAAAGTCATTTGGTGTGCTGTAATTAATGGGGGGTCCAGGGTTGGGTTGAATTCCTGAGAGCAGTAACAACATTATTATCAGACATTTTCTTGAGTTTTTTGTGACTGATGTGTGATTACAGGAGTTAACAGTGTGGCAATTATCCCCCATAATTGAACCATGAGAAACATTAATGAAGACGTGATCATTCAGAAC
The DNA here is from genome assembly GCF_014905685.2 of Nematolebias whitei. NCBI lineage: Eukaryota > Metazoa > Chordata > Actinopteri > Cyprinodontiformes > Rivulidae > Nematolebias > Nematolebias whitei. The sequence continues at coordinate 6,596,702 of NC_056515.1, forward strand.
CCAAAAACAGTGAAAGTTGCAGTGATGGACAGATTCAGGTGTATTAACAAGATTCAGTGACTCCAGATAATCTGAGAACTGAAAATAGTGACAGTAATATGAATGATGCAGAAAAGATTCAGACCATAAAATGTCACAGTTCAAATGGGCAAACAAACCCGACGAGTTGGGCCAACTGCAGTTTGAGTTGGGCTGAGGGGGGCTCCGGCCCCCCTGTGAAGAAGGATGGATGGATGGATGCTCCCATGAGAAACAGAAGCTGGGTCCAGAATCAACAGGCCGAAACAGAAACAGAAAATTTGCAGCAAATAGCAGAGCGAGCTGTCAGAAAATCTTCCTGAAGTGAAAGGCATGGTCCTAGCTCGTTTCAGGTCAACAGGGGCCAACAGCGTGATCCGGAATAAAATTAATTATTATCCAGGAGTTTTGTCCACAAGGATTGCTAGGCTCTTAAAAATGTTTTTGATGTTGAGAATAATATGAATATTTACAGATGATGTTAAAAAATAACACCTTACTCTTTGTGTAGTTTGTAGGCTGATATACTGACCACAATTTTCACTCTGCTACTGTCTTTACTTACTCTGCTCAACCTGTTTTGCATTTGTAATTATTTTTTTCTATCCTTAACATGTGTTTTTTTTTCTTTCAGATACACCTGGACTTACCATTCTGTGCTTGTCTGTCTCCCCTTCCTGTCCTCTCAACCAGCCGGTCAAAGCAGATGGCTGCTTGTCCCGAGCCTGGTTCTGCTGGAAGTTTCTTCCTTTTAAAAGGGAGTTTTTCCTTTCCACTGTTGCCACTGTGCTTGCTCAGGATGGGAGACTGCAACGAAGCCAAGATTCAACTTGTCTGCAGGATTCCTTAGATACAGAACTTTACTAATTAGCTTTTATGTATGTGAATGTTCCTGTAAAGTGCCCTGAGACAACTTTGATGTGATTTGGTGCTATATAAATAAACTGAATTGAATTGAAATATAACACCAGCAGAATAGTAGTAGTGAAAATGATCCAGTTGGGCTGTAGCTTGTCAGACTTGTGCTGTCTGAGGTCCAGAACCAGAATGACTGATGGGGTAAATAATTCATCTAATGGTATTATGTTGTTTTCACACCTGATAGTCCGGTAGACTCGGTTCGGTTGGGGACCAATATTCATGACATTTTGTTTACATTTGAGCTGGTGCGTTTGCATTCACACTGCACTGTGCAGTCGAGCCAACCTGTTGAACCAACCTATTCCCCCACTCGCCTGTGGGGGCACTGCACCAAGAACTACTGAAAGAAACAACACAAAAACCTCTGAAGACATGTCTTCTTCTTCTGGAAATAAAAACAAAAATGGAGTGGCATCAAGTTTTAGCAGTTTTAGGAGTTATATTTTGTTATTTTTCAAAAATGGACTCAGCATGAGCAGAAGATGAGGCAGAAGACCATGGAGAATATTGTTCTATTTAGTATAGGCTTCACCGTTTAAGAGCTGTTGCTGGTGGGTTTTATCCTGTCATGCAAAGCATCGCACTGAAAAGTTTAGTCCACGCCCACCTGTTGTGTGGGCCCCACCCGGTCCGTATAAATTACGTTAAGAGCGGGTAATCGGCTCCCATTTTTCTTCAGCGAGCTAATAGCACTGTCAGAAGAACAAAGAAGGGAAGTTGTCCAACTTGACCGGCACAACCTTTGTCAAAGCTGCATGGGGTCCCGCCACGCCAACCTCCTGCCGTCCTGGTGAGCTCTCCTCCCCAAGGAGAAGAAGACGAGCAGCCTTGTTTCAAGATAAGCGCCGAGGAATATTTCTCAGTGGTGGGTTGCTACACGCTGGACGACGCCATCGACCCTTTTTTCCTTTTATCGACGACTCTCGGAGCGAATTGGATGGTTCCTCCGGGACAGGCGACATCAGCAGCATCCCCTACTGCTCACTACCTCCTGGAGAGCATAGTGTTGGAACGAGGGGGGCTGAGCGGATGTTCACCCCCCCCCCCCCCCCCCCCGCCCCCTTTTCGCGTTGGCCCCCCCCCCCCCCCCCGCCGTCGGTGCCCCCCTCTCGGAGCTGCTCGGCATAATCTAGGAGGCGGCTGACATGAAGGGACTTTTTTCCATCCCACTCCTTCCCCCGCCCGGATCGGATGATCTAGCGGGAAGGTTTTTTGGCTCCACCCCGGCTCGCCGTTTTGATCCCATCTGGCCTCGTTTTCCAGCAGTGACATCCTACTGGAATGAGGCTGCAGCCAGACCTGGTACACTGAGAGCGCCGGTTTCCACATCCATGCCCATCACCAGAGTAGAGGGGTTTTACCGAGTGGAAATTCCCTCGGTGCCCCCCCCCCCCCCCCCCCCCCCCCGGAGCCAAGCTTGGCAGAGGCTCTCGAAGCAAAGATGTTCAGGTTGGACCAGCATCCTGCGCCTCCGGGGAGGCATGACCAGATGGTGACGTCACTCTCCAACCGAGCTCACCAGTGTTCGTTCCAGGCGGCCGCAGCGAACAATACATTGTGCTGCTGACGTACAGCATCTCAGAGGCCAGAGGGACAGACCTGCCTGAGGAGACAAGAGCTCCCTCTGCAGGGCGTCTGACGTCACCCTCAACTTGTGTTCCTTGTCTGCTGTCCCCCCTCCCTGTCGGAGAAGCGGATGTGCAGTTCAGAGCCAGTTTTCAAGGACATGCTCAAGAAATCGAAAAAGCCAGAGGAGGTGTCGGAGACTGTGCGCCATCTAACCAAGCTGCACGCCTCATCCTGCCCCCCGGCCCGCTGTAAGGATCGTCGTGGCCAAAGGCAGCAACAGAGATGTTCCACATCTGTAGCAGCATCCTCCCGCTCCGCCGCCAGCCCAGCCCGTCAGAGAACAGCCCTTCTCATCCCAGCAACCAGCGGTTCAGCGTTTCCCCAGAGATCGCCAACAGGTGGCGCCCTGAGACAACAAACCACAGGGCTCACGGGGGAGAAGATTCAAGAAATTACTCCTTACGGGGGATGTGTGTGTACAAATGATGACATGAGTTTTGAAATAAAACACGAACATCATTCAAAAGATTAATGTGTCTGACTCAGCCTGTCTGTCAGTTCGAATGATCTCACAGTAGCTTCTCCTCACACATCCTCCACACAAAATGAGCTGGTGTCCTCAAAACAGGTTTTTTCAAAATCACCGCAGCTCAAAAGAACGTACAGAAAGCTCGCGTGACACAGCAGCCAAAAGTTAATGTTTTCAGCAGACCGAGTCCAGTGGGAAACCTCGCTCTCAGCCTGAGCTGCACGCTGCTTTCTCTTCCCGCAGCGGTGTCTAACGCGCGCTCTCGCTGCACCGGCAGTTTTCACCCAAACGGCGCCGCGTATATGAGGGCGCGCATACCTCTCCTCAGCACATGCCGGCTCACATCAGCATGAATGTGAGCCCACAGCCTGAGCGCGGCACAGAAGCACCACACACCCGCGGCAGCACTAAACCTACAAGGTTCAGCATGCTCAGGGCACGCGCACCTTCCCTCAGCGCACGCCAGCTCACATCGACACAGATGTGAGCTCGCAGCCTGAGTGTGGCACACATGACGGCAGTGATTGGCGTCCGTAAATAACGTGACGCAGCATAAACGCGTGCCCGCTTCCCGAACGTTACGCGGAGTGACAGCAAGCGTGCGCTCTAGACAGATAGATGAACCGTTTTTATCAGCGGGGGATTCACGCTGCAATTATAGCTCAAACCCACGTTTGGAAGAGTTTTTGAGATGGTTCTGTCATCACCAGACCAGATCTCATCCCTATACACAGAAGTTCAGGAAACTTCTGGTAAAAGATGTAATTTAAAGGGTTCCCGACAGAGAGGAAAACACAGGGTTTTACTCATGTTGGTTTTAATAACTCTAAGTTATTTGTTTTATTTTATTTGTTATCTTTATTTTATTTCACATTTTTAACGTGTGGGGTTTTTATGTTTTTGTATGTCCTAGTGTACAGCACTTTGGCCAACAGTGTTGTTTTAAAGTGCTCTATAAATAAAGTTGTATTGTATTGTATTGTATTGTATGTTACTTCCTGGTCCCAAAATGGACCGGAGGGATGAGATCCTTTTTGGACTTGTCAATTTTCAACACAGTTTCACATGTTGACAACCAGTCGACTGTTAGACAACATTCAGTAAAACGACTGATTTATCTCCATCGATCTGAAAGACGCCTACTTCCACATCCCGATCATCCCAAAACACAGAAATTTCCTCCACTTCTCCTTTCAAGGGATTCAGTATCAGTACAACAGGCTGCCGTTCTGTTATTCCCTCGCTCCTCGTACATTCTCAAAGTATGTGGAGACGGCTTTGCAACTGTTACACAGAACAGGGATGAGAATTTTGTTTTACCTTGACGATCTGTTGCTGCTTACTCGTTCCAGAGCGAAAGCAGCAGCGCAGACCCAGGTGCTGACGTTAAACCTGTTAAATCTGCGCTTCGCCATGAATTGGGAGAAAAGCTCGATTCTCCCGGCCCAGATGATCATTTATCTGGGAGTGGAGCTAAACTCGATCACCATGAGGGCTCGTTTATCACAGATGAGAATCGAAACTCTAAAAGACCAGCTCCGCCACGTTCGGCCTGGCAGAGTAGTAACAGCCATTTCCGTCATAAAGCTGTTAGGAATGATGTCGTCAGCTCACACAGTGGTTCCGCTGGGCTTACTCCACATTCGACACCTCCAGATATGTTTTACTCATCTGCGCATGAATCCGGTAAAGTAGAAGAGACGGATGATTGTTGTACCTCCCTCCCTGAAAACAGACCTCCGACACTCGGGAAACCCCTTGGTTCTGTCGGAGGGAGTCCTGTCAGCAGACCTATGTCACACGTGTCAGTCTTCACAGACGCGTCCCTGTCAGGTTGGAGGGGGACTTGTCTATCCCGAGCTGTAGGGGTGCTGCGGCCACCTCACACAACAGCTCATATAAACATTCTGGAATGTCACACGGGTTTGAATGTGATTCAACACTTTGCTCCTGTGTTACAGAATCAACATGTGTTGATTCACACAGACAACAAGGTTACTGCAGCATACATAAACCGGCAAGGGGGTGTGCGCTCAGCCCAAATGTTACACATTGCGAGGCGGTTGCTGTGTTGGGCACACCAATATCTGCTCTCCATCAGAGCAGTGTACATCCCCGGTGTTCTGAACAAAGGGGCAGATGTGATGTCCAGGGGCAGTCCGCGTGAGGGGACTGGACCCTCCTTCCAGAGCTGATGGCTCAGACATGGCAGAAATTTGGCAAAGCGGCAGTGGACCTGTTTGCAACATGAGAGAACACTCAGTGTCAACTATGGTTCTCACTGAGCCCGCGAGACGAACCACTGCTAGGGGTGGACGCGTTTGCTCACAGCCCGTGGCCCAAAATGCTTCTTTACGCATTTCCTCCATTCCCTCTGACATCACGGTTTTCTGAACTGAGATCAGGAGGAGGGATTGACAGCTCTCCTGGTGGCTCCCGAGCGTGTGAACGCAACATGGTTCCCAATTCTACTACGCCAGTTATCGGGGCGCCCGTGGAAACTGCCGTGGAGGGAGGACACTCTCCTCCAGGCGGGAGGAGTGATCAGGAGTTACCCAGAAATAGGCCAGCACCTTTGGGTATGGCCGCTGAGTGGACCCGCTTGGAGAGGATGGGTCTCTCTCAAGATGTAGTGCGTACAATCCAGGATTCACGTGCTGCATCTACCACAGCGCTGTACACATCAAAGTGGACAGCTTTTCAGCGCTGGTGTACAGAGAAAGGTGTAGAGGCCACTTCATGTCCACTAGGTGGCGTGCAGTCCTTTCTGCAGCAGCTGATGGACAGAAATCTGGCATTCAGCATGATTAAAGCGTACACTACAGCCATCTCTTCCTGTCATGAAGGTTTTGGGGACAGAACAGCTTTTAATCATCCGCTGATGAAGCGTTTTTTAAAAGGTGTACAGAGACGCAGGCCTGTTTCACGCCCACTTGCTCCACAGTGGGATTTAATGGTGGTTCTGCGAGCCCTGATCAAAGCCCCATTTGAGCCACTGAATCAGGTTCCAATTAAATTCTTGTCTCTTAAAACAGCCCTGCTGCTGGCTTTAACATCCGTTAAGAGGGTGAGTGATTTATCTGCCCTCTCTGTCGCTCCGTCATGTCTCAGAATTCAGGCTGACGGCAGCTCAGCTGATCTGAGACCTAACCCAGCGTTTATGCCTAAAAACATCATGAGCTCTTTTAAATCAAGAGCGATATTGTTGGAGGGTTTTTTCCCTCCCCCCCACAAATCAGAAGAAGAAGCATCTTTCCATCTTCTCTGTCCTGTGCGTGCGTTGACGTGTTACATTGCACGCACGGCCGCAATGCGTCAGACTCAACATTTGTTTGCTTATTATAGAGACTCATCTGCAGGTCGCCCGTTATCCACCCAGCGCCTGTCACACTGCCTGTGTGAGGCCATTTCTGAAGTCTACAGAGCATCAGATTTAGAGCCTCCTGATAACCTCAGGGTGCACTCGACCAGGGGTATTGCATCTTGGACTGCTTTGCATAATGGTATGACAATGCAGGGTATTTGCACTGCGGCCGCGTGGTCAACACCCTGCTCATTTATTCGCTTTTATTTACGTGATGTGTCGACTCGTTCCATGACGCATTCTGTCCTTAGTGCTTTAACAGAATGAACATTGTTGTTTCATGGAATCTCGTTTAAACTCACATCTGACTGCATGCATTTACAGTGTGAGATGTTGTTATCAGTCACAAGTTGTGACTGTTGTTCTTGTTCTATTGTCACAATCAGTTCATGACTATTGTTACCAATCAGTTCATTTGATTAATAATCAGTTCTCTTGTTATTATTAATCTGTTCATATTGATCAACCGTGGATCTGCTTGGTTCACAGCCTTTTTCAGCCTCTTCCTTTTCCCCGTTGAAAACTTTTCCGGGGCGTTCATGCACTCAGAACGCATAACTACGCAGCACGCATGGTCGTGCATGGTACACGTAATTATGCAACGCGCAATTAAGCACATGGAGAGCTGAGTGACAAGATATTTTTTGGGCAAGATGGCGCTTCATATGGTGTTCGAATGGACCCAGTGAGGTGAGGACTACATCTGCTTCGCCCTTAACCCACCAGCGACAGCTCTTAAAGGGCGAAGCCTATATGAAATAGAACAATGGTTATGAACTATAACCCCAGATTCTTTGAGTATAGGTGTAGCCCTTTAAATGTTGGGCCTCACTGGCTCCTAAGTGGCTGAAAAAAAAGCTATTTGGGAGCCGAGTACCCGCTCTTAACGTAATTTATACGGACCGGGTGGGGCCCACACAACAGGTGGGCGTGGACTAAACTTTTCAGTGCGATGCTTTGCATGACAGGATAAAACCCACCAGCTACAGCTCTTAAAGGGCTACACCTATACTCATAGAATCTGGGGTTACAGTACGTAACCAATGTTTTTCACACAAGGCTCCATATAAGGTCAGAGAAATGCGTGTTTGTTTGTCCTGCGCTGTACTCCATTTCTTGCTTGTGGAGCGAGGCCCGGTCTGTTTACATTCACACTGCACTTGAACCACGCTGGAGTTCTCTTCTACTGGACCGAGACCTAGGTTTTAGCCCGGGCCAGAGTTTGCCTTCTTGTTCTGTGACAGAGTTCGATGGCACGTTCACACCTCCGCAAACAAACCGAACTTTCTAGGAAAACGAGCTAGAGTTTGATTAAAGCAGACTAAACAGAGCTAGTGTGAATGCACCCTTAGTGCAGTCATCACTTGTCTCCACAGGTGCCAGCTGCAGTCTGTGCTGTTGCCTCTCTCTGCTCAACATCCCCGCCCCCCCACCACCACACACAGACATGCTACTTTTAAATTTAGACCTAAGTTTTATTCTGTTGCTCCCACCTACTATGCAGTCTCTGACCCAGTTTTCAGTTCAGCAAAAATGCAAAGAATTTTACAGCCTGTGCAAACAAATAATATATATTTTAATAGAAACATGAGCTGAGGCTCATCTCCATTTTTTCCCTCCCTTAGTGAGTCAAAGGACTGACTTCACTTTGACTTTACTAAACAAGCTGTCATCGTCTTTTAGCATTAACGACGGCTGGATTAGAAAATGCACAGCACACCACTTTGTTGGATGTTCAACAAGGATGTTTGATCATCAAAAGGCAGCTGGATCAAATAAAGATGGATGATACATCTTTGATGGCACCAAGGCAGGTTTCAGGAAGTATTAACTTTTTACAGAATGATCTACCCTCAGGTCCTCCAACGCTGTTGGTTATCATCAGTCTGTGACAATCTGGTGATGGAAATCTGCAGGAGGCACTCCACTGGGAACTTTTCCTCTTTACTTACACACTAGACTTCCAATTCTGTTTACAGTTTGATGTCCTCCCAGGAGTTTTTGAACAAACTCGAGAATGGTAAATGGACTGTACTTATATAGCACCTTTCTATCTTATTTCAAGATATTCAAAGCGCTTTACACTACAATCTGTGCCTCATTTACCCATTCATACAGCACTCTACTAGATCTCTACAGAAGTAAAAGCTTCTATTAAAATTCAATTCAGTTTATTTATATAACACCAAGTCACACCAGAAGTCATCTCAGGGCACTGAACAGAAACATTCATATATAAAAATAATAATTAAACATTATTTATCTCAGGAGCAGACTGCTTTAAATTTAACTCCATCACAGAACTATCATCTTGAGCAAGCATGAAGGCGACAGTGGAAAGGAAGAACTCTCTCATGAGGAAAAAACTTTTAGCAGAACCAGGCTCAGGACAAGGACATCCGCTTCGACCGGCTGGGTTTGGTAGGAACAGATACAAAATGGCAAGCCAAGAATCCCATGTTAAGATAGAAATTGTATCAAATGAAAACTATTCAGTTTTAACAATTCATTTAAGGAAATTAGGTCAATTTGTCATCTAGTAGTTTAAGCTTAAAACAGCATGACAAGCCAACTCTAATTATAGGATTTATCAAAAAGGAAAGTCTTAAGCCCAGTCTTAAAACTGGACAATGTGTCAGCCTCATGGACAGAAATTGAAAGTTGGTTCCACAAGGGAGGAGCCTGATAACTGAAAGATCTTCCTCCCATTCTGCTTTTGGAAACTCTAGGAACTACAAGTAAACCTGCAGTCTGAGTGCGAAGTGCACTGTTAGGACAATATGGAACAAGATCTCAAATATAAAATGGATCTAGGTTGTTGAGAGCTTTGTAGGTAAGAAGGAAGATTTTGAATTCAATTCTGATTTTGACAGGGAGCCAAAGACAGCGATGAGGTTGAAAATGATACACTCTCCATATCTGCTTGTTCAGATGCAGAGGCCCCTTTCAAACAAATACAAAATAACCAATTCTCCTATCTGTTGTCATGTCACAGAGGTAACAGATGCAGGACATCCCCACACCCAGCAACACTTTCTAACGCCTCCTGGTGGATCTCAAATCTTCTCAGACCAGAGAGCATATAGTTTTTCTCAATGAGTTCTGGGTCCTCCTTCAAGTCTAAACTCTATGTCTTGTGTAAAACTCCAGAGAGAGGCACCCTAATCAGATACTTGAACCACCTCAGCTGATTCCTCTCAATGTGGAGGAGCAGCAGCTCTACCCGTTGTTCACTCTGGACAATGAAGCTCCTCATCTTAAACTTAAGTCTGAACTTGACCGCCCTACAGAGGAAGTTCTGTTCATCTGCTTGTATCCAGGAACTTTATCTGTCATGACCAACACCTCATGAACATAGGAGTGTTGGAACATAAACAGACCATTAAAATGAGAGCTTTTCCTTTCAGCTCAGCTCCTTCTCCACCACCAAGAACAAGAACAAGAGCTCGATCACTACAAAGTCTAAACACTTCAGGCCTCAATAGTTCTCATTTCAGTTCAGCAATATTGCTACAATGGTAGTGGTTTACCCAGAGCGAACGAACTGAGGACAACAAACTCAAATTCTGTTGTGTTTCTAGTAAAAATATCCAGTCGACTATCTGATTGACTATTCTCCAAACCGATGATTGCTGAACTTGAATCTGAAGAGATGATTGTTTAACGGTCTTGTGTATTCTACCCACTGCACTGCCAATAATACTGCCAACATTTCCCTTGTGTATACTAATACTTCATTAGTGATTCTTTTCTTACTTATTTATGGAATTCTGACAATACTGTGTGCTTCTCCTTTCTCTGTTTATGTTTTAATGCATCTGTATGCATCTGTACATAATTATACTTGTTCTTGACATAGTAAATGGTAAATTAAATGGTAAATGGACTGTACTTATATAGCGCCTTTCTATCTTATCAAGATACTCAAAGCACTTTACACTATAATCTGTGCCCTTATTTACCTATTCACACAGCACTCTACTAAATCTCTACAAAGCTAATCTGAATCTGTAGAGATTAATCAGTGCTTTATCACATTTATACACCAATGGGACACACATCAGAGGCAATGAGTACAGTGTCTTGCCTAGGGACACTTCGGCATGTGGCTGCTGGTGGAATCGAACCCTCAACTTTCGCATTGGAAGACAACCACTCTAACTGCTCAGCCACAGCTGCCATATAGAGTATTGTATTGTACATGAATTAAAAATTAATCTTTCATCTTTTTTTGCTGTCCACCAGTTTCATGTCAATTGTTGCATTTGGAAGAATCCAGGTTGATTTGTAGTAATACAATTAGATTAATGTCCAAGTCATCTATTTGCATTTCTTTGTTTTCTGGTAAATCACAAAAGGTTCTTGTCTCTTTCTTTATTTTCTCCCGGTTTGGTTTGAAAATCTCTAACGCTGGGTGTTCTGGTTTATTTCATTAAATATTGATCCACTAGATTATTGCCAATTTGTCAGTTCTTATTGCTAATGGCATTTTTTCCATTTCTACTCCAAGTACTGCTGTTGGGGTGGTTCTGACTGCTCCTGTGCATATTTTTCAGGATTGGTATTTTGTCCAGTTTTTCCAAGTGTGTTTTTGTTGCTGTTCTATAAATTATACAACCATAGTCCAAATAATCAATATTTGATCTGATCAGTCCTTTGTAAATATACTTTAATGCTATTCTGTCTGCTCCCCATTCATTTCCAGCTAAAGATCTCAAAATGTTAAAAACTTTTTTTTTTTTTACATTTAATCAACATTTCTTGTATAAGTACACTCCATATGCAGTAGTCCCTGGTTTATTGCGGGGGTTAGATACCTTGAAGCCCCGCGATAGGTGAAAAACTGCAAAGTAGGGATACAGTTGTCCATGTTCAAGTTCAAGTACAGTAAACAATGTTAAGACTTTAGAAACCCTTCCCAGTTCATTTCAATTCAATTCAGTTTATTTATATAGCGACAAGGCACAACAGAAGTCATCTCAGGGCACTGAACAGAAACATTCATATAAAAAAATAACAAGTTAACAGAATTATTCATATAAAATAATAAGTTCACACTATTTATCTGAGGAGCAGACTGCTTTGAATTTAACTCCAACACAGAACTCTCATCTTGAACAAGCATGAAGGTGACAGTGAAAAGGAAAAACTCCTTCAAGAGGAAGAAACCTGTAGCAGAACCAGGCTCAGGACAAGAAGCCATCTGCACATCTGCCATAACATTACCTAATGGGAGCATATACAAGGTAAAAATTATTGGTCCAAGCACTGAACCCTGAGGAACTCCATGACTAACTTTGGTATATGATGAAGATTAATTGTTTACATTTATAAATTGGAATCTATCAGATAAATATGATTTACAACAATTTAGAGCCATTCCTATAATTCCAATATTATATTCAAGTCTCTTTAATAAAAAACTGGAATCAACTGTATCAAATGCAGCACTGGGGTCTAATAGGACCAGTATAGACACAAGTCTATTGTCTGAGGCCATGAGAATATCATTAGTAACTTTCACCAGTGCAGATTCAGTGCTGTGGTGAGCTCTAAAACATGACTGAAACTCTTCAAACAGATTATATCTTTGCAGCTGATCAAGTAATTAACCAGCAACTACTTTATATTTTCTCTAGATATCCTAATGCATGCTGAATAATCCAGGTAGAAAAATCCAAAAAAGTTCAATATGGTCCTCTGGACATTCAAAAAAACAAAAAACAAAACAAAGCAAAAAATATATAGAAACGTTTCGTCTCTCATCCTAGAGACTTCCTCAGTCTGAGGTGCTGTTTTCAGCTCAGTCTCCTAAATAGCACCTTCTCAGAGTGGATCAACCAGTTTGCTGCTGACAACCAAAACCAGCTGCTCACATGGTCAAGAAGGACCATCAGCCTAACAATGGATCATTAGCACACTGATGGCTGTTTACTATTCACAGGGGGTTGAGTGATACTAGCAATAACAGCATTGTAAGAGGGGGACAGTTGAAAACGGAGGCCTCCACCCCTGTTTAATGATGGACGATTTCTTTTCACAAAGAAGGCCTCCTTTACTCCTCTCTCAAACCATTGTTCCTCTCTGTCCAGAATGTGAACATCTTCATCCCTGAAAGAGTGACCACTGGCCTGGAGATGAGTGTAGACCGCAGAGTCCTGGCCTGATGTTGTTGCTCTTCTGTGCAGGGCCATCCTTTTGGCCAGTGGCTGTTTAGTTTCCCTGATGTAAGACTGATCACAGCCCTCCTGACACTGAACAGCATACACAATATTACTCTGTTTGTGCCAAGGGGCTGGATCTTTGGGATGAACCAGTCTTTGCCGTAATGTATTTTGGGGTTTAAAAGCCACTGGGACGTTATGTTTAGAAAATAAACGTCTCAGTTTATTTGATACTCCCTCAACATACGGAATGACCACTGGTCTGGGTCTAGGTTCCTTCTTTTCACCTGATGTCTGACTGGAGTCCTGTTCGGGTTTCTTCTCTGCTTTCAGGAAGGCCCAGTTAGGATATCCACATTGCTCTACAGCCTGTCTTGTGTAGAATTTATCCTTCTGCCTGGCTCCTGAGTTAGTGGGGATGCTGTCTGTAGTGTTGTAGTACTCGAGACCGGTCTTGGTCTCGAGACCGGTCTCGAGACCACTTTTTGACGGTCTCGGTCTCGTCTCGGTCTCGACCGCATTTGGTCTCGGTCTTGTCACGGTCTCGGACATTGAGGACTCTGGATTTTTTTTCAAGACCAGTCAAGACCACAACTGTGAAAATATCACTAAATTGCCAGAATATTGTCCAGTTTATTTGTTAACATCTTTGCTTTTACTGGATGCAAAACATACCGATTCAAATTCAAGCGATAACGTGACTCATAGCAGCTAGCTACATGTTTTTGTTACCACTCCAGTGTTGCCAGATTGGGTGGTTTACTGCCAATTGGCCAGTTTTCGTTCTGATTTTGCTGGGAACTCTGGGAAGATTTTTGTTGGACTGTTCCGTTTTGCCACATATTGTTAAATTACCTTGGCTTGTACTGATGTGGGTTTGTGTTCAAAAAGTAAATATACTGTAACAAATATAGATTGTGCAGGTTTTTGTGTGATGTTGCGGTTTTTAACCGATTTTTTGCTGGAAAATCTCGACTCTATCTGGCAACACCGAGCCCACCTCCTTTCACTCGCAAGCGTCAGGGAAGAAAAGTTAGACTTGTTTGTGTTTAGAACAAGAGAAGATGTCTTCTAAATCTGCTGTTATAAAGTTTGGCTATTTGAGTCACAAAGAGTATGTTTGCAAAACAACTCTGAAAAAAAAGCACACGGCGCAATGCAAGTTCTGCAGCGCTTCACTTTCGGAGACTGTCGGGACTACATCCAACTTTTATCGACACCTGGAAAGGAAGCACAAAGAAAGGTAAGCGCCGCAGCTTTGTGTAAGTGATGCTAGTAAAGCTAGCTAGTTAACGTTACCAATCTGCCTCTCTTCCAAGAACAATACAAACAGAACGTTTTATCAAGTATGGTTTATTTGTCATATGCAAAATCAACACAAGGTCGACAACAATGCAGTGAATTGCTTAGGACGAGAAAAACAGTCTTGACTCGCCAAAAACAAACAAAAAAATAACAACAACAAATACCAAAGCATGCATCACAAATACTAAAATAAGGGACAAAAAGTTGAAAAAGTAATTCATCGACATTAAATCTAAATACATCTAAATTAATTAATGTGTGTCAGACTCAGACCCGCTTTGTTTAGCCCTTAAATGAGTTTTACTTTATAACACTGATATAATTAACATATTAAGGGAAGTAAGCAAATTCACTGTTTACATACAGTTAAATCAGGTCCTCTGAGTGTGTGTTAAAAGAAAAAAAGTAGAATATTATCTGCACAGCTTTTTTCTACCTTTTTTTTCTTTTAACACTCCCAGAGGACCTGATTTAACTTTTTTAATTTTTTCTACCTGGGTTATTGAGCATGCATAAGGACAAATTCACTGTTAACTTTGAGAGACTGAGGGGACAGGGCATGTGGTAACAAAATGTAGAAACGTTTCATCTTTCATCCAAAAGACTATTTGACTTCTTAACAAAAGACTTCATTGTAAGAGGGACTGTCTTCTTCTTACATCGCTGATATTGCTAGTATCACTCAGCCCCCTGTGAATAGCAAGCAACCATCAGGGTGCCAACGATTCATTGTTAGGCTGATGGTCTCCCTTAGCATATTTGGCAAACTGGTTGATCCACTGTGAGAAGGTGCTAACTGTGTTTAATATGTCCTGATGCATGCTCAATCACCCAGGTAGAAAAATCTTAAAAAGTTAAATCAGGTCCTCTGGGCGTGTTAAAAAAGTAAAAATAAAAGGTAGAAACATTTCGTCTTTCGTCCGAAAGACTTCCTCAGGCTGAGGAGCTGCATTCAGCTCAGCCCTATAAATAGTGCCTCCTCACAGTGGACCAACCGTTTGTTGTTGATGAAACTAGCTGCTCACATGTTCAAGGAGGACCATCAGCCTAATGATGGATTGTTAGTACCCTGATGGCTGCTTGCCTTCACCGGGGGCTGAGTGATACTAGCAATAACAGCATTGTAAGAGGGGGACAGTTGAACCCGGAGGCCTCCACCTCTGTTTAAAGATGGATGGTTTCTTTTCACAAAGATGGCCTCCTTTACTCCTCTCTCAAACCATCGTTCCTCTCTATCAAGGATGTGAACATCTTCATCCCTGAAAGAGTGACCGCTGGTCTGGAGATGAGTGTAAACCGCAGAGTCTTGGCCTGAAAATGTAGCTCTTGAGTTTAATATAGCTCCTCATATTGAAGAAGTCTTTTGGATGAAAGACAAAACATTTGTATAATTTTTTATTGTTTAAACCCATCCAGAGGACCCAATTTAACTTTGTTAGATTTTTCTAAGTTTAATTTTTGCTTATGATAAACAATGGAGGATATATTTGACATACATTTATGAAGTTGCTACTTATTTTTAAGTGTTCTTTTGATGTAATTGATGTTCATGACCAGATATACTGATTCCTCCTTTGCATTTTTTAGGTTCCTGGAATACAAGGCAGGGCAACAGAATGATGTCACAGTCACACAGCCATCAATTTCATTATTTACGCAGAAAGTGCAGCTCTACAGCCCACAATCACCAAGGCAACAAGCCATCAGTCAAGCCATTGTCCAAGATTTGATCATTGGGTGTTGTCTGCCTCTCTCACTTGTGGAAAACAGTCATTTTAAACACTTTCTTGAAGTTATGGATAGTAAATACACACCAATCTCTAGAAAAACGGTTTCTGATAGACAAATTCCAGAGTTGGTAATCAAGGTCAAGGAAACTGTTTTGGAGAAACTGAAGACCCAGTCATCTGTGTCATTAACAACTGACCTCTGGTCTGATCGCAGGCTACGCTCCTTCCTTGGGGTGACCGCCCACGTGTGCTACAAATCAAAGGATTCCTATGCACTTGAATCCTACCTGCTGGACTGTAGGCGTTTCACAGGCAGACATACTGGAGAGCACATTGCGTCTGCCTTTGAGGAGATCACAGAGGAATACGGTATCCATGACAAAATTAGCTATATCATAACAGACAATGCTGCCAATATGAAATGTGCTTTCAAAGTACACATGCCCCAATCTGATGACAGCGAGAGTGAAGAGGAGCATTTAGATGACGAGCACCTGTGGGAGGACATTAATTCTCAGGAAGACACCGAATTACCCTGGTCATCTGGTGCACGTCTTTCCTGCTTTGCACACTCTCTGCAATTAGTTGTGAATGACGGCATGAAGGAGGTCAAGGCCATTTCTCACACAATAGCCAAAACATCACGGTTCACCACCTTATTGCATAGCAGTTCACAATTCAAAGACAAGTTTGAGGCTACGTTTGGCACTAATAGGACCATTCCAGCTGCAAACACAACTCGATGGAACAGTATATTTAAACAAGTACAGGCCTTCACAGCTCTGGACCACAAAGCCCTGAATGAAATGTGCAGCAAGGATCACGAGGAGTTGGTGTTTAGTGCCCGTGAGTGGAACCAGCTGAAGGAACTGAGTGCAGTTCTTGCTCCATTTTCTGAGGTAACAGACCTGACAGAAGGGGAGAAATCAGTTACCATTAGTATGGTGGTTCCAACTGTCCTGGACTTGAATACACACCTCCTCAAGATGGAGGACACTCGAATGCAGTGCCAGTCATTGGTCAGAGCCCTCCAGCAGTCTCTGGTGAAAAGATTTTCTGGAATCTTTTTAAAAACAAGCATGGCCAAAGACAGTGGAAGAGAGGAACCTTTTAACCACAATGTTTACTTCTTGGCCACCATGCTGGATCCTCAGTTTGGCTTAAGCTGGGTGGACTTAGATGTTACCAATGGGGGAAATTCAACATCAGTGAAAAAGTTCAGAGATGAGCTTAAGAAGACACTGACAGGTCAGTATATATTTTCTCTGCTGAAAATAAATGTCTTATTTGCAAAATCATAAATCCTAAAATATTTCAAATTAGTTGTCTATAAAAGCCTTAACTAGTCTTACAGTGGAATTCATAGTCTTCATTTCATCTGTTTACTTTTGTCATAAAAACATATTTTGTACACTCTGAGCCTATTGAAACAGATATTCTTTATATTTAGGCTGGTAACATGCCTATTGTACACAATCCTGACTCACTTTTATATTAAATGGGACTGTACTTATATAGCACCTTTCTATCTTATCAGACACTCAAAGCACTTTACATTACAATCTGTGCCTCATTTACACATTCATACGGCACTCTATTAGATCTCTACAAAGCTAATTGAACAAATCATTCAAAGGAGACTAATCAGAGCTTTATCACATTCATACACTGATGGGACGCACATCGGAGGCCCCTAATAAAAGGTCCTAAACGTATTTAATTCAACTCTGATATGTGCATATCCTTTTAAATCTAACTCAGTCATTGTGTTTGTGTTTTTCAGAAACATTGATCTTAGAGGTGGAGAAGATGATGGACATGAAAGAAGACACCTGCTCAGAAGTTGTGAATGTGGATCCAGCCGCAGCCAGTGATTCGCCACCAAACAAATACCCTCGCCTTCTGTCCCGCTACAAGGCATACAAAAAGCACAGCTCAGACCAGGATTCAAGCATACACACACAGATAAGGAAATACTTTGATGCCATCCGTGACTTTGACACAGACAATGCACTTGTCTTCTGGGCAAAAAACCACACTAGATTTCCACAACTGCACAATTTGGCAATGAAGGTCCTATCAGTCCCTGCCTCCTCTGCACCAGTGGAAAGGGTTTTCAGTCGAGGAGGCATTTTAATGAGACCCCATCGTGCACGTTTAGGCCACAGAATGTTGCAATCACTCATATTTCTTAAATGCAATGAAACACTTCTTTAAACTCCAATAATCAGTTAATCTGGACAGTTTTTTTTTTTTTTTTTTTGTGGAAAGACTGACGTTTTGCCCTCCGGGGGCTGTCCTCTCCCCCGTCGACTCCTTCTAAAATGCAGCCACAGCCAAAGTGGGATTTTTTTGAAGTAGTTATGCATCGGGCAAACTTTGTGTTGCTTTGTATAGCTGCAACGTTGAAATTGATTAGCCTTGTGGTTTTCTTTCTGTAGTAGTTTTTGTTCACATTCTTGGCTGCCTGCAGTGCAGTTATTTCTCTGAAACTTTATGAATATGAATAAGCTACTAAGTTTTCTTGGGTGATTTTTATGATACTGTGTTTTTTTTTCTTAATGTGCCTTGGATCATACAATGGAAGATCCCCAAGCAAATACACAAGTCTAAATGAAAATTAAACAATTTTAGAAAGTAACTGACTTCAAGTTTCCAATTTAATCCTAAAGACTGCATTTATACTGCCCAGTATTTCATGTTGACTTCAAGAGACCAAAAGAAGGTAAATGCATCTTGAGTTTTGTTTTATTAGGATCAAAATGGGTCACTTAAATTAGAGTTTAAATAAATTAAAGTAAGCATGCACAAGTTGTGTACAAAAGACATTGCAGTACAAAATTCATTTCACAAACAACACTGTTTAAAAACGTAAAAACATTACTGTCTGGTAAAATCATCAGTTTTGACACATTAAAAAGGCTCATAACTTTATAAAAATATTTTATAATAACATTTTATTTATTTTTTTATTTTATTTGTGGATTTGGTCTCGAATTGGTCTCGCCCTCCCTCGGTCTTGGTCTTGTCTTGGTCTCGGACCCTAAAAGTCTTGGTCTTGTCTCGGTCTCGGTACACTCTGGTCTTGACTTGGCTTGGTCTCGGGTTAGGTGGTCTTGACCACAACACTAGCTGTCTGCTCTGTGGTACAGAGTTCTGATGACTCCTAACTTGTGCTCCAAAGGGTGATGGGAGTCAAACTGCAAATACTGGTCTGTGTGGGTGGGTTTGAGGTACACCTCGGTTTCCAAATGTCCTCTATCAGAGACTGAGACCTCACAGTCCAAGAAAGCCAACCTGCCATTTTTTACATCCTCGCGTGTGAACTTGATGTATTTATCCACAGAGTTGATGTGGTCAGTAAAATGTCAGACTTCCTGAGATTTAATTTTAACCCAGGTGTCATCAACATACCCTGAACCATTGACTTGGTGGTGTCCCTGAAAAGCATGTCAAGGCTCTCTTTTCTACTTCCTCCATGTACAGGTTGGCAACAATAGGAAAAACTGAAGACCCCATAGCACACCCATGTTTCTGCCTAAAATATTGCTCCCCATATGTGAAGTAGGTTGATTGTAGGCACAGTTTCAAGAGTTGACACAGTTGTTCTGTGGAAAGTGTGGTCCTGCTGCTCAGAGTGGTGTCTGATTTTAATATTAAACTGAACACCTCTACTGCATCATCAACATGAATGCACGTAAAGAGTGATGTGACATAAAAAAGACCATTGTTTCATCAGTCTCCATGATGACATCCCTCACCTTATCCACAAAGTCCATGGTGTTCTGTATGCGGTGTTCTGAGCTGCCAACTAAAGGGATGAGTACAGACGCCAGATATTTGGAAACATTGTAAGTGAGCGAGTTGATCATGTTAATAATTGGTCTTAAAGGTACACCTTGTTTGTGGATTTTGGGTAAACCATACAGACTAGGTGTGGCCTCCCCTGGGTACAGTCTGTGGTACAGAATATGGTCAATAGCCTTGTCCTGCTCCAAATTTTTCAGGCAATCTATTAACTTCTTCTTGTAACCACTTCATGGATCTCTTTTCAGAGGTTCATAAGTGGTGAAGTCACTAAGGAGGGTCATAACTTTCTCATGATAGTCTTTTGTTAAAGACGTGATCTGCTGCGGGCCACCGGATCCGGAAACCCCACCCAGCCCACGTCTTCACCCCCGGCTCGAACCCCCCTCAGAAGTGGCAACTCATGCTAATCAATAAATCAAGGAAACGTCAATTAAGTTTTATCAATTATATTAGAAAAAGGCAGTAAAAGATTACAATTTACAGCGCTGGACTCTATTCAGTCTGTGACGCGTTCATAGACCCGAAAGAAAAGACCCAATGTCTCGTGTCATCATTAATTTATAGGGCCCTTGAGGAATTTCAGCTGCTGCTGCTGCTGTGTTTTGTTTTTTTTCCCTCCCTGATTGGTTGGCAGCACTAATCATACTCACCTGCTACAGATGACTCATCTGCTCACTGGCTTTATAAGGATTCACTGTGGATCAGGACTTCGCTGAGGTCTACGGGTGCTTTGGGAGTCGATCCTGGAAGTGGGTGAGAAAGTTTTGACGTGGCTGATTTTTCATTGAAGAAAGAGTGTTTGAAGAAAAGAAACAAGCGGTTTGGCATAAACTGGTTTGTGACTGGGCCAGAATGGCAGCTCAAGTTGAGGAAGATGATGAGGATATGGATTTAAATGATTGGAGTCAAGTTGTTAGTGGAAGAAGAGGAAGAATAGGGCGAGAAAATGATTGTTTGGTAGGGACACAGGTTAGTAAAAGGACTTTGGAAGAGAATAGTTCAGATGAAGGGACACCTGTGGTCCGCAAAAAGATTGTTAAAGAGGAAATTAAAATTATTCTGAAATTTAAAGAAGAAGACAATAACATACAGCTGGGTCCAATTGCATTATCAAAAGAACTCAAAAAGAAGATTGGAGATATTTCTTTTGCAAAAA
>NC_056515.1:6617367-6622648 GCF_014905685.2 Nematolebias whitei
CTGAAAAATGTTGGATTTTATACCTGGATTATTGAGCATGGACTTTGTTGTTTTTAATACCAAATGAAATTTCATGATTTTGGGAGCTTTTTGGAGAACACAGAATGTTCATCTTAAAATGGGATCTTGTCACACACTAATGTTTGATATATATATATATATATATATATATAAAGCAAACAAACCTTTCTTCTTTGTACAACCTTTCCTCCTTTCTTACAGTCTATAAATCAAGGTGTGGGTGTTTATGTCAGTTTAGCCAGTGTCTTTCACTGCTAAACAATTTTCCCCCCAAAATATCTCTAGTATGTACAATGTGCACACCAAAACTCCCAGTGACTTCCCTTGTATCTGAGCCCAGAATGTTCTCTTTAAACCAGGAATTTACTCTATCTCCTACATAAAATAACTATTATGTGGGACCACCAAAGACTTCTGCTGCTTTTATTACTCACATGTTTTTGCTCACCTGACCGGGGTTTTAAATGAGTATTTCTCTGCAGGGACCTCAAGGAGAGCCAGGCCCTCCTGGCCAGCAAGGCAACCCTGGTGCTCAGGTTAGTAGTGAACAGGTGTTCTGACTTTGGGTTTCTGTCTCCTTGATCAAAGCAAACATTCTGAACAATTTGGATCTGATCCATAGGGACTCCCTGGACCACAAGGAGCAATTGGACCTCCAGGAGAGAAGGTAAACCCCCCTGACTCAAATGGTATAAAATTCAGGACTACAATCTGTAAAGCTGCAGAATTTGTCTTATTTGCATGAGCAGGCCTTATCTTCTACAGTCCAACTGCTTCTGACGTTATTCTGCAAACCCAGCATGCGAGCCTGATTCTGTCTGATCCTGATACGCTCGAGTCCACTAACAGCTGCAGTTTCTTTACTGTCATATCTAGTGATATTTTTTGAACTATTGAAGATAAAAAATGTTTGTGGGTCCCTTGCTTCCACTAAAAGAAAGATAGAATATACATTCACATAAAAAGACAAAAAAAAATCAATTAGTGATCAGTAGCTCAGGGCAATAATTCAAATAATTCTGATGTCAGAACTAAACAGAACATGGCTTAAATGTAGCCTGAGGAAACACTAATGAAAACTATTAAAATAAGCACATGTGCACATACCCATCTTAAATCTTATTTTGGATTAATTTGATTGTAACTCAAGTTTTGACTAGACTGTGAGATTGTGTAAAATGTAAAAACATAATGCAATAATATCCACATTTCAGAAAACCTGTATGTTATTCACAATGAAACATAGTAAAGGGCAGCACGGTGGCGCAGTTGGTAGAGCTGCTGCCTCTCAGCGAGCAGATTGCCCATGTTCAAATCCTGGTCCAGGGGCCTTTCTGGATTGCATGTTCTTTCTGTGCATGTATGGGTTTTCTCCAGGTACTCCAGTTTCCTCCCACAGACCAAAAACATGCATGTTAGGCTGATTGGTAACTCTAAATTGTCCCTTGGTGTGAGTGAGAGAGTGAATCGTTGTTGTCTCATCCCTGGAGACCTGTCCAGGGTGTCCCCCATCTCTTGCACAGTGATGGCTGGACATGGGTACCAGTGACCCCCACGGCCCAAAAAGCACCAAGTAAAGATGATGGATGGATCGAAACATAGTAAACATACTGTATCACATGTTTAAACTAATGGGACCATTTTTAAGGGGGTAAAATGGAAGGGTCTTATCTAAAAAGTTTTAAACTATAAAGCATAATTTCTTCCTTTAACAACAGTCTGTAAGGAGCTGGTGGAGAAGGATGATACACTTTTCTTGTCTGTTGTATGATTCTAGCTGTTTAATGGTGCTGGGTCTTTGCAGGATATTTTATTTAATTTTAAGTCAAATGAATTCAATAGTAAGAGTTCTGGACTGCAGGCAGACCAGTTCAGCACTCGGCCCATGATTGTAATGGATCCAGTATGCTGTTCAGCTGAGTTTTGCTCAGTCTGCAAGGCTTTCGTCATATAACCTTGTCTGGATGGAAGCAAATGTCGTTCTAAAACTCAGGCTGCTATGGCTGAATGGTTAGAGCAGTCGTTCTCCAATGGTATAGTTGGGGGTTCGATTCCACCAGCAGTCATGCTGAAGTGTCCCTGGGCAAGACACTGAATACATCATTGCCTCTGATGTGTGTCCCATCGGTGTATGAATGTAATAAAGTTCTGATTAGTCTCTACAGATTCAGATTAGCTTTGTAGAGATGCAGTAAAGTGCTGCATGAATGTGTGTGTGGAAGTAAATGAGGCACAGATTGTGTTGCAAAGAGCTTTGAGTATCTTGATTAGACAGAAAGGTGCTATATAAATACCATCCATTTACCATTTACCATATACTGTGTATACCAGTGATGCCAAATGAGATGTGTAAGCTGGCCGTGCCCAAGATACAGTATGATAGAGTTAACCTTCAACCACAGTGAGCTGTGATTTTCTTCTTGAGTCCACGCATTGATGTCCAGAACAAAATGAGATCTGCCGCAATGATCATGGGCATCCAGTATTGACTTTCAACTGTATTTGCTGCACTCAGATATTTCTCCAAGCTTGAACTATTGATGAACTATAGATGACGGGATATTCAAAGTCTTCCCAAATTTTGCTTAAGGAACAATATTCTGAAAATATTTCAGATTACTTTACTTAATTTCATATTACTATGTTTAGACTCTTGAGCCCCTGCAGTCTTTATTTTATTTTATTTTTTTAATGCACAGTCCTTTTAATGACCTGTTGCAATTTAACCTAATCATTTGCAAAATGCTCCTCCAGCTGTGTCTTATCTGCTCCACTTACTTAAACACCCTCTTGTTGCGCCAGCCCCAATCTTTTTTGAGATGTTTTGCTTCCATTAAATTTCAAACTGCCCTGTTTCCCCTAGAGCTGTTACAGTTTCTTAATTTAAGCTTTTATTATGCTTAGTATATTTTATTGTGAATATAATAAGGGTGTGTGAGATTTGCAAATAATTCCCTTCTTTTTGTATTTACATTTTACACAACACTCCAACGTTTTCAGAGCTGAGTTTGGAACTGGACTGATTTATTCAGACACTGATGGTCACCAGAATAAAAAGGCAGTCATTTTCACACATTGCAAGAAAATCATACATTGGGTGTTTAGTATTATATAACCTTTAACTTTGAGCATTGTCACATTTGTTTTAGTGCATGATCATTTATAAAATTACTTTATTTTAGCCTCAAATGTTTTATTTGTTTGGTGTTAATGAATTAAATCTTGCTTGTTAACACTTTTTCTAACTAAACCTATATTTGTGTTAATCATCATTATTTTATTTTTTTTACGGTGAGCTTTTGAGCTAATATTGATTCAAATATCTGAGCCATGTTGGCTAAGCTCTAAGCTCTCTGTCTTCTTTTGAAATCCTATTTTGAGTAACATTTTGTTGTTTAAGGGTCCAACTGGAAAGCCCGGTTTGCCAGGAATGCCAGGAGCTGATGGTCCACCGGTAAGTTTCCCTTCCTGCCTGTTCCTGGGATGTTTTTTATCTCTTAATCAAATGACAGTTTTCATATCACTTCATTGTATTTATCCTTTATAATCTATGTAATATATAGAGTCAAAGACATTATGTGTGACACAGTGCCTTAACTCAGTTGTGTAACAGCGGAACAACACACTGTACTCGCACACTGTACTCCATCTGCAAACACTCCCCTTCACATCACAGCCTGTAAAGACAACCGAACAAAAGACAGATGTTTCCTGGAAAGCACCAGGCAGGACTTGAAAGACTTCAAGAGGCAAGAAAAGCTGCTGGGCAAAAATAATAAGACAAAAAAGTGAGATATCTGTGGAAGGAGACAGACAGAGACAATACAACACTCTGAGCCTTTAACCCTCTTGTGGCCCTACATAGTTTATACAACAAAATGTATTTTTTTTTTATCTTTGATTATTACAAAGTTATGTTGGAATTTAGAACAAAAGTTGTGATGGCACCCTTCTCAATTTCTCCAGCAATGTTCTAGTTTATTTTACATAACTTCTCCTTCATGTTTGATTCCCCTTGTGTTGCTAAAAGCCTATCAGAGAATCTCGTGAATCAATCCATTTCTTCCCACTCGTCACTGAGCATCTATCAATGTGTGAATTAGTTGTGTGCTTCTTCATATACATGCACACGGTATGAGAAGTCCTAGCTCAGCAGCCACCCTGGATGCCTGTGCATCTGTAACTGCAAATAAAAATCCCACATGAGATTGAACTTGAAAGGTTCTCTTTCCAATTTTCCAGTTAACTTCACCCACCAGCAGTTTTACAGCCTAGTTCCTCATTTACTGGAATGGTGTAGTATTTATGGTGGTAATTACCTTGAAATGCTTTGCAATAATGTTACTCTCAATATCTTACAGGGTCACCCAGGAAAAGAGGGTCCTACTGGGGAGAAAGGACACATGGTGAGCTTTATTTTTGCTGTTGGTTTAGTTCAGAAGGATTTACATCAAATGTGTTGCTTTAATGCAGATGAATTTAACTCTGTTTGTGTGTGTCTATGTATTTTTGTGTTCACTGCAAGTTTTAATAAAATGTGTTTTTCCAGGGTCCAGCTGGTCCTCAAGGACCCATTGGCTATCCTGGGCCCCGAGGTGTAAAGGTGCGTTGTTTATTTCAGACAAAGAATATATGTATCAGTGCTTTGATTGGCTCGTAGAGGCTGAATTATTTATCTTTAAATGTGAACGATTTGCTAAGAATCTGTTCCCACGAGGAACCCTCCAGATTGGTTCAGTTTGTGGCAAAGGCAGTGATGGAAACATCTCATCAGACGGCTCTTTGTACATCAAACACTAACTCAGAGCTGAGAAGCGTTTGAGGTGCAAGGCTCTCCTCCTGTTTGCTGTCAACAGATGTGGAACTAAAGAAATCCCATCAGATCACTCCGCGTAAGAAGGTGTGACTCATCCGATAATTAAAGGATAACACAACAGGTTTGACTTCTTGCCGGCAATTCCAGCTACATGACTGAAAACTGCTCTCTGAAGGATTTGTCAAAGTTTAACCTCTGTGTCTTCTGTGGCACCTCGTATGAAAAGAAGTGACTAGATGAGGAGGATTTTTTTGTCGTTAAAGCGTTTGTTAAATTAAAGGCCTAGCATTACTTGGGGAATGCATATTTCATGCTGCCTTTCATGTAAGAGGTTTAAATTAAGATTTTTGTTGTAATTGTTTGGTTAAACACAAAGTTTGTTTTCTCAGTCATCCAGGTATATAACAACAAAAAAGGTTGAATCATGTCATCTGGACTTCGTTT
>NC_056515.1:6622748-6642706 GCF_014905685.2 Nematolebias whitei
ATCATTAACCTGATTTCTACTTTGAATGAGGATTAAAAATCGTTATTACTGTTTCACAGTTGATTTAAAAATGAGTAGTTCACTTCAACATTTAAACATTGTTTGAACTAACACAATTTGATTATCAAAACATTTGTAAAATAGTAATGATAATAGAAAAGAGAGTTCTTTCACTTGATTAATTTAAGAAAGAAAGTCTCAGGATGGGTCAACCTGTATTTCTGGATTCAAATCAATGAAATGACAGTTTCTGTCCCATAAGGTCCTTAAGGTCAAATCCTGACCTTAGGCCTAGTTCACTACAAAAGTAATAAATTTTTACAATCCTTTCAAAAGACTTTCACATGAATCAATGGAAGAACTCAATAGTTATTTAAATGGAAACATCTTTTGGTGCGGTGATTTTCATGCACACAACTCATTGTGGGGCACTAAGAATGATAGTAATGGAACAATTATTGAAGAATTAATGGAAAATAAAAATCTTGTCTGTTTAAACGATGGTAAGGGTACAAGAGTTGATATGAGAACAGGTATGGAATCAGCAATTGACCTAACAATAATATCAAATTCAATAGCAGGAATTAGTACATGGAAAATAGTTAAAGATACAACAATAGGAAGCGACCACTATCCCATAATAACAGAAATAAAATTGGATATTGAAAAATATAAGACGGGTGGTTTGCAGAAATGGTGTTTTGGTAGTGCTGATTGGGAAACATTTAGATGTATAAGTGATCAGGAATTGGAAAAAATTAATGTAAATATGGAAGTTGATCAGCTAAATGTGTCTGTTTGTCATGCAATCATACAGGCTGCTGACAAATCTATAAAGAAGAAAGGAGGTAAGGGCTGTAAGAAGATTGTTCCATGGTGGACAAAGGAGTGTGATAAAGTAATCAAAAGTCGAAATAAAGTTTTTAAAATGTTAAAAAGGAATCACAGCTACCAAAATCTTATTGAATATAAGAGATGTCAAGCCATTGTGAGAAGAACTATTAAAAGTGCAAAAAGGGATTATTGGAGGCATTTCTGTAATTCAGTAGGAAGAGAAACTGGGATTAATAAAGTGTGGACAATGATAAGAAGAATGAATGGGATTAAAATAGAACATGGTTATCCAGTATTAAGCGATGATCAAATTACAGCAGTAAAAGATGAAGAAAAGGCAGATCTGATGGCTAAAACCTTTACCAAAATACATAGTTCAGATAATATTACTTTGGAAGGGAAAAGGGGAAGAGAAATAACAATGATAGAGAATAGAGAGATCTTGGAGCATGTAGAGGATGGAAATGATCTATTAAATGTTCCTTTTACAAAATCAGAACTAAATCGAGCCCTACAGAAATTTAAGCTAACAACACCTGGGAAAGATCAGATTTGTTATTTAATGGTGAAACATCTTAGTGAATCCTCTAAAGACATTTTATTGGATCTTTATAATAAAGTTTGGGAGAATGGAAAATTACCACAGGGATGGAAAGAAGCAGTGATAATACCAATACACAAGCCAGGCAAAGATGACACAAACCCAGAACATTACAGACCGATTGCATTAACATCTAATATATGCAAAATAATGGAGAAAATGATTAATGACAGGTTGATTTACTATATAGAATTAAACGGATATATATCACAATATCAAAGTGGTTTTAGGAGAGGTAGAAACACCATGGATTCAGTTTTAAGTTTGGAATATGAAATCAGAAAGGCCCAAGTTAAAAAAGAGAGTATTGTAGCAGTGTTTTTTGATATTGAAAAAGCGTATGATATGATGTGGAAAGAAGGTTTATTAATTAAAATTAGAAATATAGGCATTACAGGACGGATGTACAGATGGATAAAAGATTTTCTTACCAAGAGACAAATACAAGTAAGGATAGGAAACCATTATTCTGAAAAATACATTGTCGAAAACGGAACTCCACAAGGAAGTATAATAAGTCCTTTATTGTTTACAATAATGATAAATGATGTGTTTCAAACTATAGATACTGGGATGGGGTTTTCTCTTTTTGCTGATGACGGAGCAATGTGGAAGAGGGGAAGGAACTTGGGGTTTATTATTAGAAAAATGCAAGAAGCTATTTCTAAAGTTGAAAAATGGTCATACAAATGGGGATTTAGATTTTCAGTAGAAAAGACTAAGACAATGTTCTTTACAAGGAAAAAAATTGGAGATGATATTAAACTAAAGTTATATAACCAAGAACTAGAAAAAGTGAAGCAGTTTAAATTTCTTGGGGTCTGGTTTGATGAGAGGATTACATGGAATATACACATACAGAAAGTTTTAGATAAATGCAAGAAGGTGTTAAATATCATGAGGTGTTTAACTGGAAGTGACTGGGGGGCAGATAGGAAAGCCCTTAAGGCTATATACACAGGATTAATTCGATCAGTTCTAGACTATGGAAGCATTGTTTATAATTCAGCAGCAGATACAACTTTACAAAAATTAGACCGTATTCAATATCAAGCATTGAGACTGTGTACAGGCGCAATGAGATCTACCCCAACAACATCACTACTGGTAGAAATGGGAGAAATACCACTCAAAATTAGAAGAGAACAACTAACTCTAAATTACTGGGCTAATCTGAGAGGTCATGGACAGGATCATCCAACACAAGAGACAGTTAAAACTTGTTGGGAAAAAGAAGTAAAAGATATCAGAAGTTTTGGTTGGATTGTGAATCAGAAAACGACAGAACTCAAAATAGATCAGATCAATATAAGTCAAACAACTCCATTACCAGTAATACCACCTTGGATACTTCCAGATGCCATGGTAGATTTTACATTATTGAAAAAAAGAAATGAGAATAATGGGTTCATTTTAAATTCAAATACAGTACAGAACCATATTGATACATATTACAGCTATGTTCAAATTTACACAGATGCTTCCAAGAACTTAGTAAATAAAGTAGGTGTAGCCTTCATTGTTCCAGAGTTCAACATCAAAGTTAGGAAAAGAAGTAACGATGGACTTTCAGTATACACAGGGGAAATGCTCGCAATATTATTAGCCATTCAGTGGGTTGAAGAAACAAGACCATTGAGATCGGTGATTTGTTCAGACTCCAGTTCATCATTAGTCAGTTTACAATATAACCATTCAGAAAGCAGGCCAGATATTTTAATAGAAATTCAACAAACACTATACAGAATAAATATGATGGGTCTAATGATACATTTTTTATGGATACCAGCTCATTATGGTGTTACAGGAAATGAAATGGCAGATAAAGCTGCAAAGGAAGCCATTAGAAATAAATCGGTGAATTTAGTAGTTAATTTTAGTAAATCAGAAATAAAACTTTTAATAAAACAGAAAATGAAGGATAAATGGCAAAAGATATGGGAGGAAGAAAAGAAAGGACGCTGGTTCTATAAAATCCAAAAGAAAACTGGAGACATGAGAAGTACAGGGAGGACGAGGAGAGAAGAGACAATTATTTCTCGTCTCAGATTTGGGCATACTGGCTTAAACAGCACTCTTTTTATTTTAGGGAAACACTGCACTGGTAAATGTGAGTATTGTGGAGCAGATGAGACAGTAGAGCATGTAATGTTACACTGCAAAATGTATGAGGAAGAAAGACGACATTTGATTCAAAATTTAAATAAAATTAAAGTAAAACTAGAATTAATTGATTTATTCAGAAATAACTCTAATAGTAAAATTTATCAGATAATCTTTCATTATCTTAAATCAACACAGTTATTTAAGAGGATTTAATCCTTGAGTGACATTTTGGTCCACACTCCTTACCAGTCGGTGGCGGTAATGCACCAATTTCGTTGTTTGCCAACCGCCAATAAACCTCAAAGAAGAAGAAGAAGGAGGACTTTGCTGAAGCAACGCTTATGTTTGGTAAAAGCAGCTCAGCCTGAACTTAGTCTTGGTTATCTGTGCCTGTTAATGTTTGTTTGTTTATTTACCTGCCTCCAGAGTGGAACTCCCTGAGCCTCCTGAGAAACACTCCCCTGCGATCTGAGAGCTACTCACCTGAGACCATCTGCACGCTGCCTGTCTGCCTCCTCCTCAAACCTGTAAATATTCACCTGTACACCTGCACCTGTAAATACATCTGGAACCGGGAAACTCACCTTCAGAGCTGAAGACTCTGCACCCACCTGTAAGAAGACATTACTCTCCATTTTACCTGACGAATCTGCTCCACAGAAAACTAATCCTCGTCCTTACCACTTTCAGATCCCGACCCCATCCTTCCCTGGTTTAAATAAACATATTATTATAAACTTTTCTGAGTCTGCTGTTGTTCTGGGTTTATCCACATTGACCTCGTTTAAAACCTGATAGCCCTAGACTCCACCCTTCGCAGAAGGGGGAGCTCAACCTGTCAGTGTATGAGGGGCCGGGACTAAGTGTGGTCTTATGTGGACTGACGTGTAAAGAAAACATGAGACGGTGCTTTAAAGCCTTTTCTACGTGATGTGGCAAGCTGATTAAACTATTTCTTGACAGATATTGAATTATCATGGAGACTCTCTTATAAGTTTGCTGGCCCAGTTTAACCCAGTCAGAACCGGGTCATAATTTCATTATAATCCCGTCTCTGAGCAGATCAAACTCATAAAACCAGTCTAGATTGAAAATATCTTAACACTTTCTGGTTCAAAATCACTAATTGACTACTGGAGTGTTGTCCTACACATTCAGTATAGGACAACAATCCAGTAGTCAATTACATGCCAGGGAGACAGAAAAGTGAGTGAAGAATTTATCTGACAGACAGCTTACCCAGCCGGAGACAGAGATTATTGCCAGGGGACTGAACTTTGCGGTTGCACCAAGTAGAATTCCTCTGGTGGAGATGATCACAGCCACAGAATCAACCATCCGCAACAAGAAAATGAAACAGGGTGAAGCAGAACAGGTCAGAATCAAAGTTTCAGCCTGCCTCAGCAATGCCAAACCACCACCTTCCAACATCAGTACAGAGGAGAGGGATGCACTCACCACTCTTAGCAAGGACAAAAACATCATCATTCTCCCAGCAGACAAAGGAAGGTGCAGAGTGATTTTGAACTAGAAAGACTATCATGAGAAAGTTATGACACTCCTTAGTGACTTAACCACTTATGAACCTCTGAAAAGAGATCCAGGAAGTGGTTACACAAAGAAATTAATATATTGCCTGAAAAATTTGGAGCAGGAAAAGGCTATTGACCATATTCTGTACCACAGACTGTACCAAGGGGAGGCCACACCTAGTCTGTGTGGTTTACCTAAAATCCACAAACAAGGTGTACCTTTAAGGCCAATTGTTAGCATGATTAACTCGGTCACTTACAATGTTTCCAAATATCTGGTGTGGTTTTCTGAGCTGCCAACTAAAGTCAAGTCAAGTCAAGTCATATTTATTTAAATTGTGCTCTATAAATAAATATGACTTGACTTGACTTGACTTTAGTTGGCAGCTCAGAACACCACATACAGAACACCATGGACTTTGTGGATAAGGTGAGGGATGTCATCATGGAGACTGATGAAACAATGGTCTCTTTTGATGTCACATCACGCTTTACGTGCATTCCTGTTGATGATGCAGTAGAGGTGGTCAGTTTAAGATTAAAATCAGACACCACTCTGAGCAGCAGGACCACACTTTCCACAGAACATCTGTGTCAACTCTTGAAACTGTACCTGAAGTCAGCCTACTTCACATATGGGGAGCAATATTATAGGCAGAAACATGGATGTGCTATGGGGTCTTCAGTTTCTCCTATTGTTGCCAACCTGTACATGGAGGAGGTGGATAAGAGAGCCTTGACATCCTTTTCAGGGACACCACCAAGTCATTGGTTCAGGTATGTCGATGACACCTGGGTTAAAATCAAATCTCAGGAAGTCCGACATTTTACTGACCACATCAACTCTGTGGATAAATACATCAAGTTCACATGAGAGGATGTAAAAAATGGCAGGTTGGCTTTCTTGGACTGTGAGGTCTCAGTCTCTGTAGAGGACATTTGCAAACCGAGGTGTACCGCAAGCCTACTCACACAGACCAGTATTTGCAGTTTGACTCCCATCAACCTTTGGAGCATAAGTTGGGAGTCATCAGGACTATGCATCACAGAGCTGACAGCATCCCCACTAACTCAGGAGCCAAGCAGAAGGAGAAATCCTACACAAGACAGGCTCTAGAGCAATGTGGATATCCTAACTGGGCCTTCCTGAAAGCAGAGAAGAAACCCAAACAGGACTCCAGTCAGCCATCAGGTGAAAAGGAGGAACCCAGACCAGTGGTCATTCCGTATGCTGAGGGAGTATCAAATAAACTGAGACATTTATTTTCTAAATATAACGTCCCAGTGACTTTTAAACCCCAAAATACAATACGGCAAAGACTGGTTCATCCCAAAGATCCAGTCCCTTGGCACAAACAGAGTAATATTGTGTATGCTGTTCAGTGTCAGGAGGGCTGTGATCAGTCTTACATCAGGGAAACTAAACAGCCACTGGCCAAAAGGATGGCCCAGCACAGAAGAGCAACAACATCAGGCCAGGATTCTGCGGTCTACACTCATCTCCAGGCCAGCGGTCACTCTTTCAGGGATGAAGATGTTCACATTCTGGACAGAGAGGAACAATGGTTTGAGAGAGGAGTAAAGGAGGCAATTTTTGTGAAAAGAAATTGTCCATCATTAAACAGGGGTGGAGGCCTCCGGGTTCAACTGTCGCCCTCTTACAATGCTGTTATTGCTAGTTTTACTCAACCCCCTGTGAATAGTAAACAGCCATCAGTGTGCTAATGATCCATTGTTAGGTTGATGGTCCTTCTTAACCATGTGAGCAGCTGGTTTTGGTTGTCAGCAGCAAACTGGTTGATCCACTCTGAGAAGGTGCTATTTAAGAGACAGCTGAATTCCTCAGACAGAGGAAGAGGAAGTCTTTTGGATGAGAGACGAAACGTTGCTACATTTTTTTGCTTTTTTTTTTTTTTTTTTTTTTGAATGTCCAGAGGACCAGATTGAACTTTTTTGGACATTTTCTCTAGAATATTTTAGAGGAAAGTTAGATTAGATATAGGTCTATAATTGGCTAGGATTCCTGAGTCAAGGTTATGTTTCTTAAGTACAGGTTTAATTACAGCAATCTTAAAGCTCTGTGTGTACGTAACCATTTATTAGAGACAAATTAAGCGGGTCCAAGACGTGGTTAATAAATAATGGAAACATGTCTTAAAGTAGCCTGGCTGTTGTTCCCTGTAATGTTCTAATGTTCCCTCTAATTTTTCATTTGTCTGGGCAAACACACAAGCTCCCTGAGCGCACTGAGGACCACTATGAGCAACATCAGATGTGCACGCTGTGGTTGTTGGGTATTTTTCCCTTCGAACCTATTAAAGAAATCACACGAAACAACAGAGTGAGATTTTGACCAAGCTCTTTGCAAAGGGAAGCACACTTCTAACCTGGATCAGAGTAAACCCCAAGCCTCGTTGTTCGAGCTGGCTTTTATTGGTAAAAGAGAAGAGAAAAAGAGGACAGTCGACAATCTGGAGTCACAAGATAAGCATTTGGCAGGTGGCTGGAACACTCTTTAGATCAGAGAGTAAAGAAAAAAACATCTTGTGGAATGTTAAACAGTTTCAGTTGATTAAATGCTTACTGTAATGAGTTTCTGATACCATCTGTATCAGTTGATGCCATCTGTATCAGTTTAAGGGTGAGAAGAAAAACAATGACAGTGCAAGATACTAGTTGATATGTTTAAACCTTGATATGTTTGGTTTTACAAAAGGACAAACAATTCTAAGTAAAAACAGCTTATGTAAATACACAGAATTACTATTGGAACTCCTCCACTTGAGGCAGAACCTCACCCTTGACCTGAAGAGATCAATCCACCCTTTTCCAGTTGAGGACCATGGCCTCAGATTTGGGGGTGCTGATTCTCATCCCAGCCCCTTCACACTCGGCTGCGAACCGCTGACCACCCTTTTTCGGTTGAGGACCATGGCCTCAGATTTGGGGGTGCTGATTCTCATCCCAGCCGCTTCAGACTAAGCTGTGAACTGCTCCAGTGAGAGCTGAAGATCACGGCACGATGACGCCAACAGGACCACATCATCTGCAAAGAGCAGAGATGGAATCCTGAGGCCACCGAACCGGAAACCCTCCGCCAGCTGGATGCATTGAGAAAGTCTGTCCATAAAAGTTATGAACAGAATCAGTGACAACAGTCAGCCTTGGTGGAGTCCATCTCCCACCCTGAAGGGGTCCGGCTTACTACCGGCAATGCAAACCAAACTCTCGCATCGCTTGTATAGAGACTGAACAGCCGTAACAACGGGCCTCCAATCTCATACTCATGGAGCACTCCCCACAGTGTGTCCCGAGGAACACGGCCAAATGCCTAGTCCACAAAACACATGTAGACTGGATGGGCAAACTCCCATGATCCCTCAAGGACCCTAGTGAGGGTAAAGAGGCTTAAGACTTTCCTTTTTGCTAAATCCTATAGTTAGGGTCGGCTTGGGTTTCCTGAGCTGTTCCTTAGTTATGCTGCTATAGGCTTAGACTGCTGGATGACAAAATGACCACAATTTTCACTCTGCTACTGTCTTTACTTACTCTGCTCAACCAGTTTTGTATTTGTAATTATTTTTTTCTATCCTTAACATGTGTTTTTTTGTCTTTCAGATACACCTGGACCTATATATCTCTTTAGACTCGCTTATCCTTAACTCTGCTGTATGTATTTTATATTCTTTATGCATTTTATATTCTGTATGTATTTTATATTCTTTATGTATTTTATATTCTTTATTCCTGTTGATCTTTGATCTTACTGTAAAGTGTCCTTGGGTGTCATGAAAGGCGCTTTTTAAATAAAATGATTATTATTATTATTATTATTATTATTATTATTATTATATATGGACCTACCATTCTGTGTTCGTCTGTCTCTCCTTTCTGTCCTCTCAACCAGTCGGTCAAAGCAGATGGCCGCTTGTTCTGAGCCTGGTTCTGCTGGAGGTTTCTTCCTTTTAAAAGGGAGTTTTTCCTTTCCACTGTTGCCACTGTGCTTGCTCAGGATGGGAGACTGCAACAAAGCCAAGATTCAACATGTTTGCTGGATTCTTTAGATAGAGAACTTTACTAATTGGCTTTTATGTATGTGAATGTTTCTGTAAAGTGCACTGAGACAACTTTGTTGTGATTTGGCACTATATAAATAAACTGAATTGAATTGAATTGAATTGAATTAAAGAGCTGATCCAGTGTTCCACAGCCAGGATGGAACCCACATTGTTCCTCCTGGATTTGAAGTTTGACCAACGATCGGACTCACTTCTCCAGTACCCCTGAATAGACCTTACCAGGGAGGCTAAGGAGAGTGATGCCCCTATAAATAGAGCACACCCTCTGGTCCCCATTTTTGAAGAGGAGAACCAACACCCCAGTCTGCCAATCCAGTGGCACTGCCCCGGATGTCCACGCAATGTTGCAAAGGGGTGTTAGCCAAGACAACCCCACATCATTCCCAGTGGCTCACTCATGAACCATGACATTGACCTTTTCTCTCTAGCCCCGCTAGAGAAACAAAAGGTCACTAATCTGGGGGTGATAATGGACCCGTCCTTAAAACTCAACAGTCACGTAAACATGATGGTCAAATCCTGTTTTTTTCAGCTGAGACGGCTGTCTAAGCTGAAGCCTATACTCTCCAAAAAGAACCTTAAGACAGTGATCTACGCCTTCATAACATCTAGGCTTGATTACTGCAATTCACTTCTGTTTGGAATCAGTCAGTCCTCCATTGCTCCTCTACAACTGGTCCAAAATGCTGCAGCCCGATTTTTAACTGGTACAGGCTATAGAGAGCACATCACGCCAGTTTTGGCCTCCCTGCACTGGCTACCCATTCACCTTCGGATCCATTTCAAAATTCTCATGTATGTTTTTAAATCACTGAACAGTTCCGCCCCATCCTATCTCACTGATCTTCTGCAGCCATATATGTCCCACCGCGCTCTCTGAGGTCAGCAGACCAGATGCTTCTCTCAGTCCCAGAAACCCGTCGTAAGCTCAGAGGTGACAGGGCTTTCTCTGTCGCAGGTCCACGACTGTGGAAAGAGTTGCCACTGAGTGTCCGACAGGCTCCCACACTCTCAGTCTTTAAGTCTCGCTTGAAGACCCACTTCTATTCGCTTGCCTCTAACACGGTGTGATTTGTTTTGGTCCGGTCTGTTCTCTACTCTGTTGGCCATTTTAGTTAGCTTCTGCTGCTATTTGTATCTGTATTTCTATTTTATGCTTTCCTGTCTGCTGTGCATGTTTGTTTCTTTTGTACAGCACTTTGGTTGGCCTTGTTGCTGTTTTAAGTGCTATATAAATAAATTGGTATGGTATGGTATGGTATGGTATCATTCAGAGTAAATCAGGGTGAATCTCATCCACCCCCTGAGCCCTTCCACCTCAGAGCTTTTTAACTACCATGGCGACCTCAGCCACAGTTATGGACGGCTCAACCCCAAAGTTCCCTGACTCAGCTTCCTCCTTGGAAGACGTGCTGGTGGGATTGAGAAGGTCCGAAAAGTATTCCTTCCACCTCCCGACGACATCACTGGTTGAGGTCAACAGCACCCCACCTTCACTGAACACAGTGTTAGTAAAGTGCTGCTTTCCCCTCCTTAGCCGCCTGATGGTTTGCCTGTAAACCAAAACCATTAAATAAAATTAAATGCAAACAATTAGTGCCATGTTGCCATAAATTTAACTACATCTAAAAGAACTCTGTCATCTCAGTGTATTTTATATGCATTAAATTAAATATTTTTAAAAGAAGCTAAATTGTTACATTGCCCATGCTATGAAGAGTTATGGTATCTAATTTGATTTGGGATGAAACGTTCACACATTTTGTATGTTTTTCATTCAACAACTAGGTGACAGAAAATTGAAACGTACACAGAAGGAGTGTTGAGAGTCTCTGGGTTTTAACTGCATCCTTAAACTGCAAAGACCCCCAAAATATGATACATTTTACAGCTCTTGTCCTAAAATCTGTCCACAGTTTGGAATCAAGTTTTGATGGTAAAACAAAATCTTTTTATTTTTAATTTTTTGTAATTTCCCTGTCATCATCAGAAGAACTTCACAGAATCAAAGAAAGGTGAGGTTGTTAGAAGAACAGTAGGTGGATTTTTATTTATTTATTTGTTTTGCTGTTGGACAGAGTGTTTCAGCCTCTTCAGTCTGTCGTGATGATTGAAATAAGCAGAGAGGAGAGTGGAATTGATTTTTTTAATTGATTGTGATTCATAAAGTAAGAAAACATGTTACATATCCAGAAGAAAGATCAGTGAGTGTTTGTAAAACGTTGTGGTGCCATAGCACCACAACAAACACAATATTTTTGACAGTTTTTGCATGTGAACATCAAAGTATCTGCAAGTTAAACAGCTTGAGACCAGTCTGTCTCTGAAAACAAAGGGAATAAGGTCGTAGGTGAGTCAGCCATTTGTACAATTACGCAGCAACAAGAACTGCAGATCAAGTCTGTTCCACAAATGCTGCATTGCTTTGGAAATAGGTGGTCAGGATGCATTTCACCATCTGTCTCTGTTTGCTCATTTCATTTCTCCCATAACATCCTCTTGCTCTAATTAGTTATATTCTCCTCAGTGATGGCCTGGGCACCAGATGCAGTGTGTTGGCACTCCCCATTACTGCCAGATTCAATGAGAAGAAGAAGGGGTGGAATGATTTGTACAGGGTTGGAGGATTAGTTGCACTGAAGTCATACCCCTGGGTTACAAAGAAGGGAAATTGGATCAGGAGGGAATGAGGGTCAACCATGTGCTGCCATTTATTCCAGGCGGTAGGTGTAAAGAGGTGAAACAGAATGGATGAAGAGGCCATAAAGCTGAATGTATATGTATGTGGAAGGAATGTATTGAACAACACTCTGTGTGGGTGTCTTTTACAGCCAGTGAAATATCTGCTTAAGATAAATTTCAGATCCTCTTCAAATTGATGTCAGTATCTCTCAGCGATTAGCCCACGCAGTCCTGGAAACTGATTTAAAAAATCTGTAGCTATAAATAAAAAAACAACAAATTTCTGGGCATTACTTTGACACAAAAATAGCTTTTGCACAGTGGAACACGACTCTCAGTCAATGCATTATTAATGATGCAGCTCCACAAGGGTTCAATAGAGAATTTATTACAAATAGAGAAGCTGAATCTGGTGCAAAGATACACTGCTGTTTCTGTCATTGCCTAAATATCGTTTTTATTTATAGATAAAAAAAAAGGAAAATTTCAAATCAAAGGTCTAAAAATCCTCGAAGGGATAATATCAACTGTTGCAAAAAAATATAGAAACGTTTCGACTCTCATCCGAGAGACTTCCTCAGTCTGAGGTGCTGTATTCAGCTCAGTCTCTTAAATAGCACCTTCTCAGAGTGGATCAACCAGTTTGCTGCTCACAACCAAAACCAGCTGCTCACATGGTCAAGAAGGACCATCAGCCTAACAATGGATCATTAGCACACTGATGGCTGTTTACTATTCACAGGGGGTTGAGTGATACTAGCAATAACAGCAGTGATAGAGGGGGACAGTTGAACCCGCAGGCCTCCACCCCTGTTTAATGATGGACGATTTCTTTTCACAAAGATGGCCTCCTTTACTCCTCTCTCAAACCATCGTTCCTCTCTGTCCAGGATGTGAACATCTTCATCCCTTCATCCCAAACAACAACATGGTAGAATATGATGGTTCAAGCAAGATGAATTTGTATGAATAATTATTTCAAGGTAATAATATAAGCTAAAATGCACTATATACACTATTTATTATTCTATATACTATATTATTTACTAATCTCCTTGAAAATTTTAATAAATATGGCATTAGAGGACTAGCACTACAGTGGGTATTTAGCTACTTGAAAGATTGAAAGATAGGAAACAGTTTGTACAAATAAATTATGT
Organism: Nematolebias whitei; assembly: GCF_014905685.2. Lineage (NCBI taxonomy): Eukaryota > Metazoa > Chordata > Actinopteri > Cyprinodontiformes > Rivulidae > Nematolebias > Nematolebias whitei. Next base: position 6,635,743 of record NC_056515.1, read on the forward strand.
AAGATCTTACCTCTGTAATACCACATGCGGAGTTCCTCAAGGTTCTGTACTTGGACCAAAGTTATTTATTTTATATGTGAATGACTTGGTAAATGTGTCAGGACTCCTTAAATGTGTTTTATTTGCCGATTATACCACATTTTTTGTTTGGGTAAAGACATAGAACGGATGTTGGAGTTGACGCATACAAACTTGGTTTAAACTTAATAAATCATCATTAAATTTAGATAAAACTAATTATATAATATTCAGTAATAAAAAGAGAATTGTCAATGTTCCATTTAAACTGGAGGGTGTTGAGATTTAGAGAATTGTCAATGTTCCATTTAAACTGGAGGGTGTTGAGATTTGTAGAGTAAGTGAGGTGAAGTTTTTGGGTGTTATCATTGATGAAAAGCTAAGATGGAAACATCACTTAAATTATGTAAGAAAGAAAATAGCTAAATCTATTGCAGTACTTTACAAAGTAAGGGAGTTATTAAATGATAAAGCTTTGTATATGTTGTATAACGCAGTCATTGTTCCACATTTAATCTATTGTATTGACGTTTGGGAGAAAGCGTGTAAAACAATTACAAATCCTATTTATGTTTTGCAGAAAAGTGCTGTAAGAATTATTACCAGGACACATTTCAGTCACCCATCTGTCACAATCCTGAGTGTTGTTTAGACCCATTTGCAGGCAGGCGAGCGAGGCAGGAGTTTATAATAAAAATAATTTATTTTAAACCACAAAAACCAAACGGCTGACGGGGCAGCAAAACTACAGGCAGGATCCAGGCAGACAAGAACAGGACAGATTCAAAAATCAGACTGATACCTGGCACAAGGAATAGAGGAGGACCATGTTGTCTGTGAAAACAGAACAATGACCGGACAAGGAGTGTTCTTCTTCTTCTTCATTTTGTTAATGGCGGATCGCAAACAACTGTAAGGTGCATTCCGCCACCTACTGTACATGAGTGTGTAACAACAGTTCTCTACATCTATCAAATTCTATTAATTAGTCTTGTATTTTTAAGATAGAAAATTAGCGCTTTCCTTATTTTATATATATCCGTTATGTTTCCCTCAGTTCCTAACAGTCCTTTAAGACTCCAGTCTTGACCTGTCTTTTCAACCATTCTTTTCAGTATCTCTCTTTCAGATTCATATGTTTTACAGTGCATCAATACTTGTTCTACAGTTTCTTTCTCTCCACATTTTTCACATTTATCAGTATTTTTCTTCCCTAATTTAAATAAAACATCATTTAAGTATGTATGACTTACTCTTAATCTGGTCATTATGATTTCTTCCCTTCTGTTTTTCATATTAATATTCTTAATTGCTATTGACTTTTGGATTTTATATAGACTTCTTCCTTTCTTATCTTCAGTCCACCTTTTTTGCCATTGTTCCTTTTCTTTATCCTTTATCATTGATTTTCCTTCTCCTTTCCCTATAGGAATTGTAATTGTTATTGTCTTTTCTAAAGCCCTTTTTGCTAATGTATTTGCCTTCTCATTTCCTTTTACCCCTTCATGAGCTGGTACCCAGCAGAACCAGACATCAATGCCACCTCTGTACAATCTAAATAAACTGTGTTTAATTTCTAATATTAAGTCTTTCCTATTGTTTCCTTTCCCCTTGATACTTTCCAAAACTGCTTTCGAGTCTGTGCATAGTACAACCCTTTCTGGTCTAACCTCTTCCACCCACATTAAACTCAATGTAATTGCCATCATTTCAGCTGTGAAAACGGAAAGGTGGTCCGATATTCTTTTAGATATGTGAATTTTAAACTCAGGTACATATATCCCTATTCCCACACATCCTTTAAGATTTTTTGATCCATCGGTATAGATTTTGAGATAGTTATAATATGATTCTCTTAAATAATCATCAGTTTTTACCCCTACTTCATTCAAATTCCAATTATTTTTCTTTTTAAGTATTCCTATATCTATATTTATCTTAGGAAAGTGCCAAGGAGGAATAACAGAAATTGGGTTGGTTTTACCTATTTTATTATCCTCTACTCCATATAGTTTGATCCAGTCACTGATCATCCAACCAAAACCATTCCTCTGGAATTTTGTGTATTCCCAACAGTTCTGAAATATAATTGAAGTGACATTCTCTTCTTCGTCACCTTTAATCTTCATCCAATATGTTAATGCTAATTTTATTCTTCTCATGTCAAGCGGTGTTTCTCCGGTTTCTATTAATAGAGCATTGATTGGTGTTGTTTTCACTGCTCCTGTACATATACGTAGTGCCCTACTCTGTAGTCTATCTATTTTTTTAGTGTCGTTTTAGCTGCTGCTCCATATATGAAACTTCCATAATCGATTATTGGCCTCATGAGTGCCCTATATATGTGTAGTAGCGATTGTCTATCTGCACCCCAGTTATGTCCGGCCACAGCCTTTAATAGATTTATGGTTTTTTTACATTTGGTTTCTATGTTATCTACATGTGTTTTCCAAGTATAAGCACTATCTATCCATAAACCTAGGTATTTAAATTCTTTGACCCTGTCTAGCGGTTGTCCATATAAAGTTATTGGTCCTATATCCACATTTTTCTTATTTGTGATTATCATAAAACATGACTTGCTAGCCGAAAATTTAAAACCCCATTCATATGACCATGTTTCCACTTTTCCAATAGCTTTTTTAATATGTCCCACTACATGTTTTATATTCCTTCCCCTCATCCAAATTGCCCCATCATCTGCATACAATGCCGATTTGATACATGTATCTGTTTCCAAAAATATATCATTAATCATTATATTAAATAATATTGGACTTATTGTACATCCTTGCGGAATACCATTCTCTACATTAAATTCCTTTGAGTATTCATTCCCAATCTTAACTTTTATTTTCCTATCCATCAGAAAATTTGCTATCCAATTATACAGTTTTCCACCAATCCCCATCTGCCTGATTTTTATAAGTAGTCCTTCTTTCCACATCGAATCATATGCTTTTTCAATGTAAAAAAAAACTATGATCATTACCTCCTTCATTTTTAGAGTTTTTTCCATGTCATTACTGACCCTAGTCAATGCATCTGTTGTTGATCTCCCTGTTCTAAAACCACACTGATATCCATTCATTAGCTTTTTATGTTCCAGGAAATATCCTAATCTGTTTACTATAATTTTCTCCATCCATTTACTTAGATGAGAAGTCAAAGCTATCGGTCTATAGTTATCTGGATTGGTGCTGTCTTTCCCAGGTTTATTAAACGGGAGTATTATTGCCCTTTTCCAGTCATTTGGTATTATACCTTCAGTCCATATTTTATTAAATAATGTTAATATTAATTTCAATGTTAGTTCTGGCATTTGATGAAACATAACATAGCATAGTTGATCTTCTCCTGGAGCTGCGTCTCCTGTCCCTTTTAATACTGATTGAAGTTCTTCCATGGTTATGTTTGTGTCTAACGTTGAATTGTATTTTTGACATTTTCCTATCATATTTTTGTAATTTTCAAGTTTTTGTATTTGTTTTCGTCTATGAATATCTGTAAGACGTACGCCACTATGTACTGCTGCAAATGTTTCCCCTAGTAAATTTGCTTTATCTTTATTTATAATTACTATTTCTTGTCCTCTGATTAAAGCTGGCACTTTGACATCTTTTCTTTTCCCATTCATTTTCCTGAACATTGTCCAAACATTCTGTAATTTAATTTCTGAACCTATTGATAAGCAATATTCTCTCCATGTTTCCTTTTTTGCTTCTTTAATAATTTTACGAGTTATTGCTCTTTTTCTTTTATAATCAATAAGGTATTCGTTTGTTAAATTTTTCTGTAAGCTTTTAAAAGCTTTATTACGTTCTTTGACTGCTCTGCTACAGTCATCATTCCACCAAGGGACTATTTTTTTCTTACTTTTAACTATTATTTTTGGAATTGGCATTGGCAGCATTTAAAATGTGTTCCGTTATCTGTTTTGTACATTCTTCTACATTATCTGTTAATGTTACCAAATGACTTGTTTCCTCACAATCTGTTTTAAACTTTTGCCAGTTAGCTTTTTTGAAGCACCATTTTTTTAATATGCAATCCTCTGTCCTATTTATACTATCATCGATTATTGTACTGACTGGAAAGTGGTCACTCCCTAGTGTGGAATCCCCAGTAATATCCCATTCACTTGAATTAACAAGGCTAGCAGTTATTAGCGTAATATCTAAGCATGAGACTGTAAGGTCATGTATATTTATTCTTGTCCCTTTTCCATTATTAATACAAACTAATGACTTTTCATCCATCATTTCTTCAATTATATAACCATTATGATCTGTTTTTTTACTACCCCAAAGAGTATTGTGTGCGTTAAAATCACCACACCACACTTCTCTGTTATGTGATTTACCTGCTATTTCCTCGAATATTTCACTATTAAGACTTTTACACAGATTATAAAAGTTTATAATTTTAATATTGTCATACTTCTTTAAATTATATATTTCTATATTAACACATTCTATTTCTTTATGCATGTGGTTTTTTCTATAAGCTATTCCATTTTTAATGAAAGTGGCACATCCACCTCTACCATCCCTTCTGTCTTGTCTTTCTACACTATATCCATGAATTTGAAAATCTAAATTTGGTTTTAACCATGTTTCTTGTATGCAAATTATATCTGGAGTAATTTCCAACGTAGATACAAACCGTTTGAATTCTTGTCCATTTGCTATTAGGCTTCTAGCATTCCATTGTAGGATATGTAGAACCATTATATTGATCTAATCCTAATCTTGGTTATTGTCTGTTGTTTCTGTAGTACTCAAGATGGCATGTATTTGATCTGCTTGGAGGTCTTTCATATCTAAGAATCTGCCTGCTGCTGTCACAATTGCTTTTATTTGATCACTTTTTTTCTTCATTTGAACCGTAACGTTGACAATGTGACACATAAATGCAACAAAGTTTTCCTTTTTGACCACCATTGAATTGTCATCAACTCTACATTTATGTATACATGGTTTTTGTATAATTGTTGTTGGTATCACCGTTTGTCTCTGTTCGTTCTGTTCTTGGCTTGTGTTCCAATTTGTGTTTTTATGACCTGTTCCTCCCAGCTGCAGTCCTCTGGAGTTATCATTATTTACTCTTTTTAAAGCTTCAGCATATGAGACTCTTTCTGTAATTTTGATTCTTTGAGCTTCTCTGGCTACCTTTTGAATTTGACATCCTCCATAAGCTGCGCTATGATCTCCTCCGCAGTTACAACATTTGATTTTGGCATCTTTATCACATTTACCGAATTCATGTGGGCCTCCACACCTTGCACACCTGAGTTTGCCTTTGCAGTTCTTTGCTATGTGTCCCATTCTTTGACAATTAAAACACCTGAGGGGTTTAGGGATGTATTCTCTGACTTTGTAGTTTAGGTACCCTAGCTATATGTTTTCTGGCATAACATTTTCAAATTGCAGGATTACTGCCATCGTGTCTTTAAGTTCTCCATCTCTTTTACTTTTAATCCTGGTGGCATCTGTTATTTTTCCTCCTTTGATTTCTCTTTTTAATTCTTCCATTTTTATTTCTATCGGTACACCTGAAATTACTCCTCTCAGCCTTGCCAAGTAACCTGGAATATGTGTTGTGATTCTTTCCCCCATCAAGTTCTTCAATCTGATGATCTTTTGTTGTTGTATTTCACTAACAGCATATATCAACACTCTTCTATTATTCATGATTCTAGCTGTTTTAATTTTCCCTATTTCTTCTTCTATTGATTTGGTCAATTTGATCGGGTGAATATATCCTCCTTCACGCTGAAATTCTACTATGGTTTTGAATTCTTCTTCTCTGGATAAGACATTTTGTTCTCTTACATTTGCTCTATCATTTGGTTTGGTCTTTTTGGTAACTTCTGCGCTAGTTTCACTTTCTGCCGACCGACTTCTTTCCCTTTCTTGCCTCATCCTAAGTGTCCTTTTTGTTCTCGCTGATCTTGACATTATCCATTCCATTTCGTTGCCACTATGCCCCTCTGATGCAGAAGCCATGTTGTTACAGTCAATGTACAGCTTATGCGATCCACCTACCGCCTTCTTTGTTCCTCACCCCACGCTCAGAAAACTAACAAACTTATCGCCCTGCTCCCACCGCCGTCAGCCGATCTGGCCCCCGAGGTATGAAATCTTTACAGCCCCTGTCTATTATCGTCACACCGAGAGAGCCAGTCGGACAAGGAGTGGAGGAGAGAAAGGCTTTTTATAAGACAGAGGGAGAGTGAGTAATGAGAGCACCTGGGCAGGTGGCTGATGAGGGACAGGTGTGAATGATAAAGACTGAGGAGAGGAGAGGCAGACTGAGGAGCAAGTGGAAAACACAAACAAATACAAAGAAAACAGACAGGGACAGAGCCTGTCACCATCAAGCACTTTATTTTATCAACTGAAGTTATTAAAGTTCCATGATTTTGTAGATAATAGTATTTTATCAGTTATGTATGGGGCTCATAATAATACATTACTTTTAAATATCCAAAGAAATTTTGTTAAAAGAGAAAGCTGTTACAATCTTAAGGGGATAGAGATATTTGTGAAACCGAAATTTAGAAATAGTTTGAAGGGACAATCTACCTCAATCCAAGGAATTAGTTTATGGAATAATCTGGAGAGTGATGTTACAAATGCCAGATAAATGTTCATGTTTAACAGAATGATCAAAGTTGATTTGTTAAAAAAAAAAGAAATAGCTTAATGTGTATTTGTATGAACTGTTGCTCAAGAAGGAGTTAATTCAGTTTGTTTTGTTATTTGAAGAATATTATTGTTTAAATTAATCATTTGAAAAAAAGGGGCAGATATAATAAGATTTGTTCTGACATTCATTTTATTTGTGATTGTATTTCTTATTGTATATATAATTGTTTTGTTTTAAATAATGAATATATATATATATATATATATATATATATATATATATATATATATATATA
>NC_056515.1:6642716-6648585 GCF_014905685.2 Nematolebias whitei
ATATATATATATATATATATATATATATATATATATATATATATATAACGAACCCCTTCAACTCTGGACCAAAATCACCACAACAGAGAGACTTAGATTACAAAATTTATTGTAGAAGCCCTCGTTTCTCAAAAGTGAGTCTGGTTCTGGTGTCGATCACTGGGTCAAAGGCTGGAACGAGTCTGTAGGCAGGAAGAGAACGGTTAGTGGCCAGGCAGTAGACAGAAGCGAGAGCAAATGTCTGAGAAAGGTAACCACTAACCGTTTCTCTGGTTGAAGGGGACTCAGAAGAGAGGAGACGTTCCAGCTGGATGGATTCACTGCAGGAGGGGTGATCCTGGTGAGAGGAGTCAGCCGGCTGCAGCGAAGAGACCGAGAATGGGTGGATGGTGATGAGGTGTTGAACCACAACGGCGTTGGACCAGCAATCGGTCCGTGAGGCAGATGTCGAGGTCAGACAGGCGAGGGTTGTTACCATGGCGCAGGAAAACGACGGTACCAAACAGGAGCAGGCGAGAAGACAGTGTGAGGCAGGCATGAGTCGAAAACCGATGAGAGGAGACGTAGATCCAATGAGGAGCAGGCTGGAGGCGAAGTCAGGCAAGCAGGAGTCCAAAACCATGAAGCAGCACGAGGAGGTGAGGATATAAAGACCAGGAAGAGGGACAGGAGCAGGGCAGGCAAACAAACTGGGCAGGAGAGAAACTATGAAGGAACAGGAGACTATGAGGGAATCAGGAGACAGAAGCGCGGTATAACTACTGGCAGGTAAACTGTTTTCGACTATCTGGCACTCACCCTGTGAGCCGGTCAGGTTTATAAAGGGTGCAGCAACAGGTGCAGCTAATGAGAAGTAATCAGTGTGGAGTGTGGTGAAGAGAAGACAAACTTAAAGTCACATGCAGCCAGCAGAGAGGAGATAAGAGTGCTGCAGAGCAGGAAGTCTGAAAACCAAGAAAAAAACAAACAACAAGAAAAAGATAGAAAAGAAAAAGAGTCCACAGACACCAAGCAGTGAACAGAGTGAAAATAATTTAAATCAGACAGGCGTGAATCGTGACATATCCCCACTTCAAGGGACGCCTCCTGGCGTCCCACCTGGTTGGTCCGGATGATCGGCGTGGAAGGCAGTGATGAGGGATTTGTCCAAGATGTGGCGAGAAGGAACCCAGGAGCGTTCCTCAGGGCCATAACCCTCCCAGTCGACCAGATACTGGAGGCCGCGACCCCTCCTCCTAGAACGGAGGAGGCGATGGACCGTGTAGGCAGGAGACCCGTCAATCAGGCGGGCGGGTGGGGGGGAGCAAACTGAAGGGTGAAATTTGGACGAGATGACGGGTTTAACGCAGGAGACGTGAAAAGTGGGGTGCACACGAAAGGACTTGGGTAGGGTGAGACGTAGAGAGACTGGATTGATAATCTTGGAGATGGGAAAAGGACCAATAAAACGGGGAGCGAGTTTGCGAGACTGGGCCTTGAGGGGAAGGTTCTTGGTGGAGAGCCAGACGTTTTGGCCCACCTTATAGGTGGGTTGACAAGATCTACGGCGATCAGCTTTCTTAATATAAATCGCCGTAGTTTTCAGTAGGGCTCGTCTGGCTCTCCTCCAGGCCCTCTGGCATTTGAGAGCCATCAGGTGAGCAGAGGGAACCACAGCCTCACGCTCCTGGAGGGAAAAAACCGGGGGTTGAAAACCAAAAACAACATAAAAAGGGGAGAGACCAGTGGCGGAGGAGGGGAGGGAATTGAGTGCGTGCTCAACCCAGGGCAGAGCAAGGGACCATTTGTCGGGGTCCTTGTGACACAAGAGGCGTAATTTACTCTCCACCTCCTGGTTGGCTCTCTCAGTCTGACCATCAGTCTCGGGATGAAACCCTGAAGAGAGACTGATGGAGATGCCTAATAGACTGCAAAACTCCCTCCAAAAGAGGGAAACGAACTGAGGACCCCTATCTGAGACAATGTCAAGGGGAAGCCCGTGGAGTCTAAACACTTCTCGGGCCATGATGTGAGCGAGCTCTTTAGAAGAGGGCAGTTTGGGAAGGGGAACCAGGTGGGTCATCTTAGAGAAACGGTCCACGACCATAAGAATGACCGAATGACCTTCAGAGTCCGGGAGACCGGTTATAAAGTCCATCCCAATGTGGGACCAAGGACGTTTAGGACAGGGGAGAGGGCGAAGCAGTCCAGCAGGAGGACGCCTGGACGTCTTGGACTGTGAACACTGGGGACAGGAGCGGACGAAAGACTGGACGTCTTTAAACAAGGAATTCCACCAGAACTGTGACCGAACCACAGAGAGAGTCTTAGTAAGACCCGGGTGGCAAAATAAACGGGACGAATGGCAAAACTCAAGGACTTTATTAATCATTTCTGGGGGAACAAACAGACGGTTGTCAGGACAGTTGGGAGGAGGAGGACGAGACTGACAGGAGGCTCTCAAGTTATCCTCGAGACGAGTCATGGCCAGGCGGGTAGCTTCGGGTAGAATGAAACTCTCCTCCTCCAAGGGAGAAGAAGAGACATCCTCAGCAAGGCAGGACAGGGCGTCTGGCTTGGTATTTTTCTCTCCTGGACGATAGGACAAAGTAAAATGAAAAGGAGAGAAAAAAAGTGCCCACCTGGCCTGATGGGGGTTTAATCGGCGTGCCGACCTGAGATACTCCAGATTTTTGTGGTCTGTCCACACCTGGAAGGGAAATCTGGAGCCCTCCAGCCAGTGACGCCACTCTTCCAAAGCGAGCTTGACGGCCAGCAACTCCCGATCCCCCACATCGTAGTTGCGTTCAGCTGCCGACAGGCTCCTAGAAAAGAAAGCACAGGGATGGAGACGACCCATCTTACTGCGCTGACTGAGTATGGCCCCCACCCCTGTGCTGGAGGCATCCACCTCCATGACGAAGGGTTCCTCAGGGTTAGGGGCCTGGAGAATGGGGGCGGAAGAGAACAGGGTTTTGAGTTTGTTAAAAGCTTCTTCAGCAACCAGGGACCAAACGAAGCGCGACTTAGTGGAAGTGAGTGAGTGGAGGGGTTTGGAGATGAGACTGTAACCTTTAATGAATCTACGGTAAAAATTAGCGAACCCCAAGAACCGCTGGAGTTGTTTACGGTCCTTGGGGGTCGGCCAATCCACGACCTCCGCAATCTTATTACAGTCCATCTCCATCTTATCAGGAGAAATGACAAAACCAAGAAAAGATGTGGTGGAGACATGGAAATCACATTTCTCGGCCTTGATGAAAAGACCGTTCTGAAGAAGATGGGTAAGGACAGCGCAAACTTGTTTACGGTGAGAGGGGAGATCTTTGGAAAAAATAAGAATGTCGTCTAAATAAACAAAAACAAATTGATTAACCATATCTCTTAAAACATCGTAGACCAAACTTTGAAAAACTGCTGGTGCATTGGTTAACCCGAAAGGCATGACAAGATATTCATAGTGTCCAGTAGGGGTATTGAAAGCGGTCTTCCACTCATCGCCCTCACGTATTCGAACTAAATGGTAAGCATTGCGGAGATCGAGTTTAGTGAAAATCTTAGCCCCTTGCAGGAGGTCAAATGCAGAGTTCATAAGGGGTAATGGATATTTGTTCTTTACAGTGATTTTATTTAGTCCACGGTAATCAATGCATGGACGAAGTGAGCCGTCCTTCTTCCCGACAAAGAAGAACCCTGCCCCGGCCGGAGAGACGGAGGGCCTGATGATGCCTGCCTGAAGGGACTCGTTGATGTAGTCCCTCATGGATTGTTGTTCAGGAACTGAGAGAGAATAAAGAGCACCCCTAGGGGGTGAAGAGCCAGGAAGGAGGTCAATGGGACAGTCATATGGTCGATGAGGAGGGAGAGATGTTGCCCGAACCTTATTAAAAACCTCTTTCAGATCATGATACTCAGTGGGAACCTTTGAGAGATCAGGATAAAACTCCACAGAACTTTTAACAGAGTTTTTGACTACCACAGCATCCATGAGGCAGGAGGATAAACATTCCTCCGCCCAACCCAGGATCTCTCCCTTTCTCCAGTCAATATGAGGGTTATGTCTCTGGAGCCAGGTGGCACCTAAAACCACCGGTGACTCGGGGGAATTAATGACAAGGAAACTGATGGATTCTTTATGATTCCCCCCCAAATGAAGAGTTACAGGTTCGGTAATCTGCGATGAAGAGTTCAGAGGGTGACCGTCTAGGGCCACCACAGAGTGTTCCTTGGACGTCTCAAGAATATTGATACCAGCTTTAATGGCGAAACTATAATCCATGAATTCGGTGTCGGCCCCAGAGTCAATAAACACCCTCACAGGAATAGAGGACTTACCCGGAATGGAGAGGGTGGCTGGATGGGTGACAGATGAGGAGAGTTCAGATGAGAGAGTCCTGCTCAGTAAACCTCTCCTCATGTTTACTGAGCGAGTCCTTTTACCGGACACACAGAGATGATGTGTCCAGACCCCCCACAGTAGAAGCAAAGGTGACCCCTTCGCCGCCTTTCACGTTCGGCGGGAGTGAAGCGACTGCGGCCCAACTGCATGGGTTCCTCTGCAGGGAGAGGGGAAGAGACAGGAAAAAACTTAGGGGTCTTGGCTTCCAGAGGAGGTTCACTAACCATCGAGGTGGCTGGAAGAGCGCGTGATCCTCGCTTCCTTGATCGTTCAGCCAAGCGAAGGTCCACTCTGGTGGCCAAGTCCTCCAAGTCCTGTAGAGAGTCAGGGTAGCGCTTGGTAGCAAGACCATCCTTGATGTTGTCGTTGAGGCCCCGGTAAAAAGCGTCAGTGAGCGCCTCCTCATTCCAATGACTACCTGAAGCAATTGAATGAAAGTCAATGATGTAGTCAGTTACTCGGCGATTACCTTGACGGATGGAAAACAGGCGTCGGGCGGCCTCCCTCTCGGGAAGGACTGGGTCGAACACACGACACAGCTCCTTGGCAAAAGTCTGAAAAATGTAGCAGATAGGAGAGTCGTGCTGCCACTCAGCAGTTCCCCACCACTTGGCCTTGCCAGAGAGGAGAGAGATTGTGTACGCCACCTTAGACCTTTCTGTGGTGAAACAAGAGGGTTGCAGCTGAAAGTGAATTTCACATTGGGTAATGAAAGGTCTGCATTGATCTGGTTCCCCTGAAAATAGTTCGGGGGGGGGGGGCGAGACGAGGCTCCCGAACTCACCCAGAAGCAGAGTGAGAAGTGGCAGAGTCTTGGTTAGTGGTCTGAGGTGTTAAGGTTTTTAACATGCGGACAATGTCCTCCATGCCCGATTCAAGTTTACCTATAGCGCCCTCGACACCAGAGCGCCAGTCTGCAGAGGGTGAGTGGTCCATGACTTTTGGCCAGATAGTTCTGTAACGAACCCCTTCAACTCTGGACCAAAATCACCACAACAGAGAGACTTAGATTACAAAATTTATTGTAGAAGCCCTCGTTTCTCAAAAGTGTCTGGTTCTGGTGTCGATCACTGGGTCAAAGGCTGGAACGAGTCTGTAGGCAGGAAGAGAACAGTTAGTGGCCAGGTAGTAGACAGAAGCGAGAGCAAATGTCTGAGAAAGGTAACCACTAACCGTTTCTCTGGTTGAACGGGACTCAGAAGAGAGGAGACGTTCCAGCTGGATGGATTCACTGCAGGAGGGGTGATCCTGGTGAGAGGAGTCAGCCGGCTGCAGCGAAGAGACCGAGAATGGGTGGATGGTGATGAGGTGTTGAACCACAACGGCGTTGGACCAGCAATCGGTCCGTGAGGCAGATGTCGAGGTCAGACAGGCGAGGGTTATTACCAGGGCGCAGGAAAACGACGGTACCAGGAGCAGGCGAGAAGACAGTGTGAGGCAGGCGTGAGTCGAAAACCGATGAGAGGAGACGTAGATCCAATGAGGAGCAGG
>NC_056515.1:6648685-6655176 GCF_014905685.2 Nematolebias whitei
ATCCATTGGAAAAAGTCATATAATCCACAACGATAAATCCACAACGAATGGAGGTGTTGATTGATCAGCATACAGAGGGGTTCCCTTGGATTGAACTGAAGATGCGGCCACTGGATGAAGAGTGGAGACCAACGTCAGGATTGCAGGTCTCCTCCAGCGAAGGTCGTCGCTGGGTGGATGTCCAGTCTGTGCCGTTCTGGTTCAAATGTGTCATGCAATTATGTGGTTTAAGGTGGGCTTATGAAGGGGATTTTACATAAGGCCTTAACCTATATGCACCTGGTGTGTAAGCTATTATGATTGGGAACAGCTACAACTACCAGTTAAAGGGTGGAACATGCTGAAAAGGGTAGTTATAGGGATTTATACCTATAGAAGGGTGTTCCAAACTATTCTTCCATTCCTAACTTGGTTTAAGTTAGCTTTACATGGCAAAATATAGTTTGGTTCAATTGTCTGTTGTCTTTTAGACGAACGACTTGAGATTGGGTGTTTGGTTTCCCCATAAACGTTTTGGAAGTCTATGGCGAGACTCATCAAAAAGAATTAGCTATCCCCCCGAATAGAATTGTTCGAGTAGGTTCGGCTTAAGCGTTGTGAGACCAATGTAGAATATGGTACTTAAGGTAGCATTAATATACATTGACTCCGCAAAGATTGCAATTTAACGAATGAACTGCATGTTGGCATGGTTAAAGGCCTCTTAGTCTCTAACTTAACTACACAACAAAATTAATTCTTGCTTGGGGTGTTCAGAAACAATACCAAAAACCAATTAAACGATGTCTCAACATCGACAAAAACAGTGACTAAGCAACCAGTAAAACAACGTTTCAACATTGACAAAAGTAGTGATTAAGCAACTAGAAAACGACGTTTCGGTGCGCCACTCACTCTGAATGTCAGGTTTGCTCACGTTATCGCGTCTGGTAGCATTATCCTAACTGGCGTCACCCCCCTTCGGTCATGGGAGACCGCGAACACGGGTGAGGACGTCGCTCCATGAGCTAAAGTTAGGCTGTCTTTGAGTAGTTTTAACTGTTTGCGCAGCTGAAAGAGGACTTTTAGGTCTGGATTGGAATCCAGTTTACCTTTCGATGGAGTGTATTTGTCTGGGTCAGTCAGATACAGTATCATCGAGTTAATTGCAGGATCATCCAACTTCTGAAGTTGGATGATGTCTGGGTCAGTTGAAAATGACTTTTCATATTTTAAAAGAACTTGGCGAAGTTTGTCTCTTTCTTCATCAGATGTCAGAGCGTCGGCTTGAGCGACCACCTGTTCAATCTGTGATGAGACTGTTAAGGGTTCTTGCTCCTTGGGGAGCTCCAACGAATCCTTTTCTGAGTCGTCGGACCTGTCTATGGGTAAGACGCCATAGGTTTGAGGCCCTTGGTCGACATCATCGGTTGAGAAAAGAGCAATGGCCTGTGATGGTTTTGTTAACCGAACTGGCCCAGTTTCTTGACTCGGTACCAGATTATCTGGGAGTCCTCCCAGAACTGGAATGCCTAGTTCAAAATCATGAAAATCAGGTTCTGAGTGTTCAGTTTGCGATGACTCATCATCGTTTGTGTGTGAGTTTACCCCCCCTTCGTCCGATGAGGGGTTGTTGGAGGCAACCACAGCAATGTCTTGGTGTGTTCCACCGACATCTGTAATGTTGTCATTCGCGCCTTCAGATTTAGTAGCGATCACATCACTACATTGTGCTTCGGGTTGGTTTCCCATTTCAGCGTTTGTCAAAGTTTCTAAAAACCTTTGTAGTTTCTCTGTCTCTTCCGAGCTCAGAGGTGTAGGGCATTGTTCCTGGGACCTTTGTGATTTTATCGCCTCGGTTCGTTTCGTCCGAGGTGGGGGAGGGTTAGGCACGTCTTTTGGGGGTTCCTCTTCGGACTTCCCTTGATAATATGGGTCCTCTTGGATCCCATATCTTTGCGTCCTACGCACACCCCATATACGATAATCACGTTCATCCTCTGAAAGAGGAGCTTTTCTGTCCCAGCGTGCACCTTCATTACGTGGTTTGTTAGTTTGAAAATACTGCTTTTTCTCGCCTGTTTTAGGAGGAGGAGGCGACGCACTCCATCCTTCCATTTCTAGGGAGTGGGGTTTAACCTTTACACCAGGAAACACTTCTATGGGCGTCTTAGCATGAGAACATGCCTCGAACACATTCACAGCACACTGTTGCATGTTTGGTGGAGGAGACCTGTTCAGGTCTGTTCCTACCACTTTAGGTGAGGGTGGAGGTTTTTCTCTCCACACATGTGGAGGTGCAACAACATCTTTCTGAGGTGGTTGTGGGTGACCTGGACTCTGTCCACGGTCTTCTCTGAGTTCCAGATAAACTCGCCCCACGTCAGAACTTTTATTTGTTGCTGCGGCCAGTTTCTCCTCACAAGCTTTCAGGCGTTCCTGTGATGTTTGACATTCACTTAGTAAACGCATATATTGTTCCAGCAATAACTCTCTATCCACTCTGCGTTTGTGTAGATCTTTTTTAAGCACATCTATTTCACCTTTGCAGCGGGAAACTTGTGACACTGTCACGACGTGATCCCGTCTTAATGCAAAGTATGATTCTTTCAGCAACATTGCCATTTTAGCCAGCTTTTCATAGCTTGACATTGTAATTTCTGTAGAGGTCACACTCTCTGCAACCTCCATCAGATTGTCCACTAACTCTTTTGGGTTCATGCTGTCCGCCTGTTTGCCATATGGATGTAAGGATCCTGTCAGCAGCTTCAACGCTTTCTCTAAACAGTCCTTCATCTCATAAGGATCAAAATCTTTTTCTATCACACCTGTCATGGTATTCACTGTGTAGCACTTTATCTGGTTAAAAGAGTTGGCAGCTTCAGATATTTTACAGGTAAATATTTGTATTCAAGTGTCATTGAGTTTCACACTATTTTAAGCTCTGGGTTTACACAAAAGTACTGTTATAAGTCAACTTATTCAAATGTGGGCACCTGTCATAGGTTTTACCCCAATTCATGAATATTTAAGTAAATGCTTCTCTGCAGTGTTACTTTTTATGTGCTTATTTTTTAACAGATACTAGATTACCAAGCTTCTCAGTGTTTCTTACTCTAAAGCACTGAATTTTTATAAACCTGCAATTTTTCTAAAAAGTCTCACAGCAACATCAGTTTAAAAACGCTTTTTAAACCGTTCTATTCCAGAAGTTCGCTATTTTAACAGTTACTCATCAACCCAGGTTGGGTGAAAAGAGAAAAGAAAATTGATGATGAGGAATAATCAGTCTTTCTTCAGAAAACTGTTATACTCCTCTTCTCCTGCCAATATCTGCTATTTAAAAATTAAATAGGAGAATATAATGTTTTAGGTGGTAAAATAAAATCAGAAAAGTCTCTTTTTTCTGATATATTTACTCTTATTTAGTGATCTAGCAATTAAACGTGCATTATCTTTCCAGCAAATGAGTAAACTTTATCTATTCTGTGAATATCTGTATCTGTATCTTTTAAAAAGTTTCTAATTTTTATTTTGCACCTCTGTCATGAGGAATTACCAGTGAATAAAAAGTTTTTGGTAAATGCCTGCTGCATAAATACCTTAATCACTTTTTAAATGCAAGATAACAGTGATAATTCAGCTTGAGGAACGTTTATTAACTCAAAAATTCGTCTTACAGAAAATAAACACGTTTAATTTCACTCAAAATAACCTAAAAACGAAGTGAAACTGTGATATCAAGTTTCCACAGGAGGGGGCAGTGTTTAGCTTTATACCAGCAGGAGCCTATGACGACTTCCTGTGGACGTTCTGTTGACATCCTGTCGTTAGCCGCTTAGCTTAAAGTTAGCTTCGGCTAAAACTCGGTCAAATCAACATTTCTGAACGGATTTCAAGCTAAAACGTGGCGTTGTTTCAACAAGCACGACTTCTTTGCATGAACATGAGTTTTTGGGGACATGTGGCAAATTTTATCTAGTGATTTTAAGCACAGAAAAGGCTTCGGTTGCAACCGAGCTCATTTCCGGGTCACGTGACTGAATCTACCAATCATAACAGCGCGGGGGTGGGCTTTACATCGCTGACATCAGATTTAGTGACGACAGACACGTCTCTCAGCCAATCAAGGCTTTCCACACGGCCGTTTTCAACCAATCACAGATCATTTTTCCAGCTAGCGTTTAGCATTAGCCTGAACAAATCCGTCAACTTTTCATCTTTTAAACTGTCAAAATGTACTATTTTCTGTTAAAAATGTAACAAATCAGCTCTGAGCTTAACGGAGGCGGCGCTCCGGTCTCAAAACGTCTTTTAAACCATTTAAAACAACTCGTTCGAACTTGTCAAAACGAGCCGGACCAGAGTTACGTCTGGACCACAGTTCAAACAGAATAACGTTTCCACACAAACCCAGCTTCAGTTACACATACCAGACGTACAATTCAGCTTTCATGAAGACACATTGACTCTATTTCAGCTTTCAAAACACCACTAGCTGCGAGCATAGCTGTATTTTCTCCAAGCATCGCAGCTCAGCTCGCTGCGTTTCACAGCAGCTGATTCTCTGCGCTTTTTTTTTATGCCAACATGTAATATCAATTGTTACACGAATATAACAGTCCATTTATGAACCGTACGAGGCCACCAGATGTAGTACATACTTACGGGACACCAGAAGTTTAAACAAACTTACGGGCCACCAGATGTAGTATGAACATATACTGATATATATTCATAGATAAAACGGATTCTTTCATTTTTCTGGACTGTATAATAACGTGCATCTGAATTTAATAAAATGTGGACGTGAGACGTTAATTATCTTTGACTCACCAACGACAGTGGGTCATTTATTAACAGAATCAAGTTTAACACATCACACATTTACATTAATTGGCAAAAATTGAAAATAACGACAGCTTATTAATCAGTTTTTACAGGCAGTAAACAATACGGCGATTGTTTTCTCACTTCCAGCAGAACAACAAACGTTAACCACACGGCGGTGGTTGAAAAACTTTGCTTCAGACATTTCTAAAAATATCTGTAATGATTTTTAGCAGATAGAAGAGTTTAAAGATTGAAGTTTAGAGGGAGGGAGATGGTGTGTGTGTGAGTGAAAAGTGTTGGACAGAACGACACCCTCCATTCGACCCAGCTTTCCTCGGTACGCTCGGTAGTCAACTCGACTCATTACCTCTCTGACGATGAATCAGTGAAAGCGGAGCTCCGGTTACGCTACCGGTCCAGCGTCTCCGTAGGATGGCAGAGAACCGTCCGGAGTGGTGACGTGACTTCGTCAACAACAGTTCAGCTCACGGTGGACTCACATGAGTGGAGTCCTTCAGAAGTTCCACTCAGAGGTGGAAGATGTCATAATCCCAAAAGACTCGGAAGAGCTGTTAATCATGGCTGGACTTCTGTTCTCCCAAACGACTGGAGCTGCAAAAACTCTCCACCCAACTCCAACTGGAGGTGGAACCTCTTGCAGAACTCTCCATCTACTCCAACTAACTAAAAACTCTTGGGTTGAACTAGGAAGTACCAACATTTAAAGGGCTCTATTTCCGGTTCATTTGGGAGTTTCTGATTGGTCGATGGACCAAAACAGAGGTGTGTTTTGTGATGTAAGGTGTTATGAAAAGTCAAGGAAAAAGATTAAGATTGTTTAAGAACAGACAGAAGATTGTTATGAAGAACTCAGACTTCGTGGAGTCACTTCTCTAGTATCTTGCTGTAAAAGTTAAACATGACATTTCTTTTTCAGTAAACTTGCAGTTGACCGAAACTTGAACTTTGACCAACTTACACCCTTGCTCATTGAAGACAGAAAATCAGACAATGCATCATTAACCTGATTTCTACTTTGAATGAGGATTAAAAATCGTTATTACTGTTTCACAGTTGATTTAAAAATGAGTAGTTCACTTCAACATTTAAACATTGTTTGAACTAACACAATTTGATTATCAAAACATTTGTAAAATAGTAATGATAATAGAAAAGAGAGTTCTTTCACTTGATTAATTTAAGAAAGAAAGTCTCAGGATGGGTCAACCTGTATTTCTGGATTCAAATCAATGAATGACAGTTTCTGTCCCATAAGGTCCTTAAGGTCAAATCCTGACCTTAGGCCTAGTTCACTACAGTCCCCCCTTTGGAAATCATCGCCTGTCCATGGGGATGAATTCCAACATGAACTTACGCCTTCGAATGTCCTTGAGCTTGATGTAATCCAGCAAGGAAAACAAAAGTCAAAAGTAATCCAGCAAGGAAAACAAAAGTCAAAAGTAATCCAGCAAGGAAAACAAAAGTCAAAGGATGTAATCCACAATGTTTTTGGTAATTCCATTGTGTTGATGATAATTCCATAATGTTGTTGGTAATTCCATTGTAGCAATGCTTTAACCCCCTTGGAAACAGAGTCTGTAATCCATAGGAAAAAGTCATATAATCCACAACGGTAAATCCACAACGATTGGAGGTGTTGATTGATCAGCATACAGAGG
>NC_056515.1:6655276-6671639 GCF_014905685.2 Nematolebias whitei
TATATATATATATATATATTGCACGTAATTAACATAAACTACACAGGTTGTGTGACAAGTTATTGTGCAGGTACTGATATTGAGATTGAATTATGATGGTAAGGTAGATATATAGCATCTGTATCATACATGGTACAGCCCCATAGTGAAGCAGTAATAAACAATAAACATATTAGCTGTCACAGATGTGGCTTGGTGCAAAGTTATTGCCAGTTGTTAAGTGTTATTTACTGAGAGTTCAGTAATCTAAGAGCTTGTGGATAATAGGTGTCCTTTAGTCTTTTCGTGTGCAATTACAGACTCCTGTATTGTCTGCCTGAGGGTAGTAGATAGAAGAGTCTTTGTGCTGGGTCGGTTTGGTCCTAATTATGTTTTTTTCATACATTCAACCTTTATTTAAACAAATAAGTCACACTGAGCCTCTAAGACTCATTTACAAGTGATACCTGTTTGGACAGACAATAAAAGTGGTGAAAAATGACACAGGGTTTGGAGACACATAAAAAAAGCCTAACAGGATTTTAACGTCTGTTTGAAGGTCAATAGTGTGATAATGAAAAAAATCTCGCACACGAGCACATAATTCAATTCAATTCAAAATTCAAAAATACTTTATTAATCCCAGAGGGAAATTATATGTTGGTAACTCATCATCCTGGTTTCATTAATGAGTTGTTAAAAGATGCTGATGGCTGTGGGCAGGAAGGATCTCTTGTAGTGGTCTGTCCTACAACAGATTTGAAGAAGTCTCTGACTTAAGAAACTTTGTTTTTGTATGACAGACTGAGGAAGAGGATGCTGAGGGTTGTCTATAATGTTCTTCATTTTATGAAGAATCCTTCTTTGTACAATCATCTCCAAAGGTTCTAGGGGAGTCACTAGAACTGAGCCAGCCTTCTTTATGAGCTTGTTGATCTTTTTTAAGTCACTTGCTCTGGTGCTGCTCCCCCAGCAGATGATGGCAGAAGAGATAGCACTCTCTACAACAGACTTATAGAAGATATGCAGCATCTTGCTGCAAACGTTGAAGGACTTCAGCTTCCTCAAGAAGTACGGTCTGCTCTGTCCTTTCTTGTAGATGGCTTCACCATTTCCAGTCCAGTCTATTGTCCAGGTAAACTCCAAGGTAATTATACTTCTCCACCACCTCCATTTCTTCTCCCATGATGGAAATAGGGTTGGATCTGTTCCTGATTCTCCTGAAATCTACAATCATCTCCTTTGTTTTGTTCACATTCAAGATGAGATGATTGTTTCCACACCATGCCACAAAGCGGTCCACCAGTTCCCTGTACTCAGCTTCTTTTCCATCTCTGATACACCCGACCACTGCAGAGTCATCAGAATATTTCTGCAGATGACAGGAGTCTGTTTTGTACTGGAAATCTGAGGTGTACAGAGTGAAAAGGAATGGTGAGAGTACAGTCCCATGTGGCGCTCCTGAGTTACTGACCACCTGGTCAGACACACAACCCTTCAGTCTCACAAGCTGTGGTCTGTTTGTCAGGTAGTCTTTGATCCTTGTTTGATCCTTGATTGTTGAGGCCTCCACCTGAGTCTTCTGAAGTTTCTGACAAAGCAGATCAGGCTGGATTGTGTTAAATGCACTGGAGAAATCAAAGAACATGACTCTCACAGTGCTGTCTGCCTTTTCTAGATGACAGTCAGTTTGCTGAAGCAGGGGTATGAAAGCATCTTCAACTCCAAGTCCACGCTGATAAACAAACTGCAGTGGGTCCTGATATGTGCTTGTTTGTCTAGTCAGGTGGGTCAGCAGAAGTCTCTCTAGGACCTTCATGATGTGGGATGTCAGGGCAACAGGTCTATAGTCATTGAGGGCTGATGGGTGAGTTTTCTTTGGCACTGTAACAAGACAGGATGTTTTCCACAACACTGGAACCTTCTCCTGGGTCAGGCTAAGGTTGAAGAGGTGCTGCAGAACCCCAGAGAGCTGCTCTGCACAGAACTTCAGGACTCTGGGACTGACACCATCTGGACCTGCAGCCTTATTCCGGTTCAGTCTCTCCAGCTGCTTTCACACCTGACTTCTGGAGACGCAGAGGGGGGAGGCAAAGGATGTATCAGCATCTTCTGACTTTGTTGAATACCAATAAGTACAAGAAGGGTCCATGACTGAGGTGGTAGATACAATATTTGAGGTGTGATAGGACAGCCTTGGGTCAATTGAGGGTGGTATGTATGTTTGGCTGTGGGCAAGAGAGGAGGATGCTGAGCTTGTTCCTGGACTGAACCTATTGAAGAATATGTTCAGTTCATTGACTCTGTCCAGGCTTACATCCTTCTGATCCTCCTTCTGCTTGAAGCCTGTGATCTGTTTCATCCCTGACCACACCTCTCTGATATTGTTCTGTTGGAGCTTGCTCTCCAGCTTCTTCTTGTACACCTCCTTGCTGTTTCTTATCGACTTTTAGTTGCTTCTGTGTGCTCCTCAATAATTCCCTGTCTCCCTCCCTGAACGCTCTTTTTTTCTGGTTTAGCAGTTCCTTCAGGTCAGTGGTAATCTAGGGTTTGTTATTGGGGAAGCATCTCACTGTTCTGGTGGGGATGGTGTTGTTTACACAGAAGTTTATATAGTCGGTCACACACTCAGTCATGGCATTGATGTCCTCTCCATGTGGCTGGCACAGTGCATCCCAGTCTGTAGCCTCAAAACAACCTCGCAGGGCTACTTCAGCTTCCGTTGACCATTTTCTCACTGTTCTCTTTATTGCAGGTTGCCTCTGAACAAGGGGTTTATATTTTGAGCAGAGAAACACAAGATTGTGATCTGATTTGCCAAGAGGGGGTCTAGCTTTAGCGATGTATGAATCCTTGACATTTGCATAAAACAAGTCCAGCGTTTTGTTTTCTTTGGAAGAGCAGCTGACAAACTGTTTGAATGTCGGAAGTGTAGCAGAGAGAGAGGAATGATTAAAATCCCCAGATATTGCAAAAATGCACTAGGGTGTTGTGTCTGTAGCTTAGCAACCTCGGAGCTGATGACATCACACGCAGTCTCGGCAACAGCATTGGTTTGAATGTAAACAGTTGCCAAAATAACACTGATGAACTCTCTTGGCAAATAATATGGATGACAACTTAGGGCTAACAGTTCAATATCTGGACTGCAGAGACGACACTTCACAGTAACATGTCCAGGATTACACCATCTGTTGTTCACAAGCACTGCCAACCCACCGCCTTTCCTTTTGCCACTTCTCTTTAAATCTCTATCTGCTCGTGTGGTCAGAAAGCCTGGTAAGGAAACGCTGGAGTCAGGGATATGATCCTGCAGCCATGTCTCAGTGAAACACATAACACTGCATTCCCGATACTCTGCATGGATCCTTGTTAGGGCTTGAAGTTCATCCAATTTGTTTCCAGTCGATCTCACATTGCCCATCATGATTGATGGAAGAGATGGTTTAAACTGCATTCTTCTCTCTTTCTCCCTCTTATTTGCTCCTGCTCTGCATCCACGACGCCTCCTTTTCAACTCATTTGGGATTTGAGGCTGTAGTTGAGATATTATTTGAGCTTTGGAGATGTTAATCAGCTGCTCCCGGTTGTAAAAAATACCTTGTTGTTATGGTTACGCATCATAACAAATGTCCAAAAGTAAAGATATTTCTGTAAAAATCCTTCCAGCTGCACAGCATCCGACACCAGAGGAAATAATCATCCAAAAAAAAGCGATTTATATCCAGAAAAAAAGAGGAATTAAAGTTTTCAAAAGTAATATCTCAGAATGAAAGCAACAGAGCTACTCCAACATGCAGCCACCTTGAGCGGCGCAATTCTAGAATAATAATAATAATGACGCCAACATTACGCAGGGGTGGGGGTACGCAAGGGTGGTGAGCATCCAGAGACAACACACAGAGGCACTGCAGAGTTCAGATAAAATCACTCAGTTCAAATAGTTCCCTCTGGAGAGATCCATGCACACATGGGGGGTGCCGAAGACGACCAGAGATGAACCCAGAGTCCTGAAACGATGACAGAATGTTTATTCAGCTGGGCTCCTCTGAAAAGTCCATGGAAATTTCTCAGGAACGGAGGGAGGAGCAGAGCATCAGGTTTACAAAACTTTCCAAGCGGGTTGTCAAGGCCAGTCAGGGAGCCGATTTCAGATAAACACGATTGTTTTGAGGACAGGCAGAACTTTATTGACACCTACCTTGAGTATGTGTCAGTTCACTTGCTTCCGAAACGTCCAAATTAAATGATCATGCCAATGGAACGTGCCTGAGAATAATCCCCGAGATCTGATCCATTCTGCCAAGAGTCTGGGTGCTCGAGGCACGAACCAAGCCATCATAAGGCAAGCAACCTGACGAGGTCCAGATTTGCTGCTGATGACTTCCTTGTTTGTTGATAGACTAGGAACCAGCCAAATCCAAAAAAGTAGGAACCAGTTATCATAAATCCAATTATAAATGTGTGCTTAAAATGCACAGATGGTAGCAAAGATAGACACGTTCTAAAGTCTTCCAAGTAGATGATATATCCAGCTGCATGCGTGCCACAGGGCAAATCAGCTCACCTAAAGCCTGCCTTCTTTTCAAAGAAATGTTATCAATTGTGTTGAGGAACCAACTGACCAAATCCAAGTCCATAGTTATGATTTGGAAGATTTGTAAAAGAGAGGCTCTAAAGCAGTTTCACAGACAGGACAGAGTAAAATCAAAGCAGAGAGGGAGAGGAGGAGACATCCACCCTTGAGAAGAGCAAATGTTGAAGTTGAATGCTGCATGCTTTACACAGACATTGGCTGTGGTAAATGTCCTGGATGGTGTGGAGACCGCTACCAGTGATGTCCTCTGCTGTTTGCATCATCCTCTGTAGTGCTTTCTGACTGGTGCAGTTCTCGTACCACCCTGTGATGCAGCCTGTCAGCAGGCTCTCAATGGTGCCATTGCCAAATGTTTCTATTTTCTGTTAGTTAGGGTTGCTCCGCTCTGGTAACAATTTTGATTAGGGTTCACGCCAAATGTTAATTAGAGAGAGTTTCTTTAAAATTATTCACTGGTTCACGATACACAATATGATACATTATATACATGATTGCACCCCCCAGTCATCTGACCTCCCATCAAAACTTCTCGTTAACTCTAATCCTGTGTCAAATAAGCACAAGATCATGAAGTGTTTCAACAAACATTTTGTTGCTTCTAGTTCTTTATTTGACATGGCTACTAATGGAAAATCAGCCACTTCACTTAATAACCAAACTTCTACAAATCAAATCCCTCCTACAAGTCATTCCTCAGTTAATCACACCTTCTCTTTTTATCTGTTCTCAGTCAGTGAGGTTAATAAACTGTTAAAATATCTTGATCCTAAAAAATCTGCAGGTCCAGATGAACTTCCACCTTATTTCTCAAGGCTGGCTGCTCATGTCATCACAGTCCCTGTGACCCACATCTTCAATCTCTCCATAAGACAAAACTCCATCCCAGACACTTGGAAAACAGCCTTTGTTCTTCCTTTGCTGAAGGGAAGTGACCCCACCTCACTGAACAACTATCGGCCAATCGCTAAACTCTGTATTTTAGCCAAGGTTCTAGAAAAACTGATAAACTCTCAAATCAAAAATTACCTGGACTCATTTAACATCTTACCTCCACATTAATCTGGTTCCAGGAAACAACACAGCACAACCACTGCTTCACTGAAGGTTCTTAATGATGTTGTTGAAGCACTGGATGCTAAGGATTATTGTGCTACACTTTTCTTAGACCTGTCTAAAGCTTTTGATACTGCGGATCATAACATCTTGTGTCATAAGCTCTCAGAAATTGGTTTCTCAGAACACACCATTGGTTTGTTCTCTAACTATCTTTCAGACCGGAGGCAATGTGTTCAACATAATGATACTTCCTCCAATTTAACAATCAACAATGGTGTACCACAAGGATCAGTCTTAGGACCCACCCTCTTTACAATCTACATACATAACATAGGTAAAAACATCCCTGATGCATCCACACATTCCTATGCTGATGACACAGTTGTTTATTATATGTACAGCACTTTGGTGTGCTTTGTCACTGTTAAAATGCTATATAAATAAATTGGTATGGTATGGTAATTTATTGTCGAGCTAAAACTGTTGCTAAGGCTTTCCAGCTTTTGAAATCTGCATTCAACTACATCCAGACAGATTTGTTCTGCCTCAAACTTGTCCTAAATGCCGGCAAAACCAAAGGGATGCTTTTTTCAAATAGGAAGTTGGTCCCAGCAGTTCTTCCTCCGATTTTATCCTCAAATGGTGTCCCCATTGAGTTTGTTGATTCCTATAAATATTTGGGTATCTTGGTCGACTCACATCTCTCTTTTAAGCTCCATGTGGAAAACTTCGTAAAGAAACTGAAAGTTAAACTGGGTTTCTTTTTCAGAAACAGATCCTGTCTAACCCTGAATGCTAGGAAATGTCTTGTATCTGTGACTTTCCTTCCCTCCATTGATTACCGTGAGAGTATTTACATGAACGCTCCTACAAGAACCCTGCAGATGGTGGATGCTGTCTATCATAGTGCACTAAGATTCATAACTGGCTGTGATTATCGTACCCACCACTGCACCCTGTATTCACTGGTTAACTGGACATCATTAACTTCACACAGACTATCTCACTGGTACATTTTCATATTTAAATCACTTCTTGGTCTGCTGCCTTCATACATCTCCTCCTACATGTCTCTGCGTGAGTGCAGCTATGGCGTGTGCTCTCAGGACATTATTACCTGCAGTGTTCCCTCAATGAGGACTGAACTAGGCAAAAGGGCCTTCTCCTACTCCGCTCCTGTTTCCTGGAATACCTTACAAAAACAATTGAAGCTCTCGACCTTGACCTCTCTAAGTGGCTTTAAGAACCTGTTGGACTCTTGGCAGGGACCAACGCAGACATGTTCCTGTTTTTAGTTTTATACATTCGCCTTAGAATCTAGCTGTTTTTTTGTTACCTTTTTCTTTTAGCCATCCTATATGTAAAATAAAACAAACTGCAGTATGACTTTTTATAATTGTTAATTGTTGTTGCTGTTGTCCATTGTTGTCATCTTTCTTTGTTGAAATCGGGTCTCTCTTGTAAATGAGTCCTCGAGGCTCAATGGGATTACCTGTCTTAATAAAGGTTGAATTGAATGAATATTATGTTAACACTATACAGACAAACAAACACACAGGGACAAAAATGTTTTTGTCTTTGACTTAAACAGCACGCAGATCTGATGCTGCCAAACTACTGAATTTGGTTCAAAAACACACTGCAGTTTCTGAGAGCTTCAACTACACAGATCAAAAAGGCATTTGAAATAAATTAATAAATGAAAAAAAATAGATAGAGGAAAGGGTGAGGTGATATTTGCAGATGCACATTAAACAGGTGCAGTGAAGGGGCAAAATCCTGTCCTTTCTGTCAGGCTCATTTAGACAGTAAGTGGCCTCAGAGAGAAAATGTGGAATTAGCTTGAAGCCAAGTCACAAAACATTCAGCACCTGATTCTCAGCAAGAAGGACAGATGGCACAAACATGCACACACACACACACACACACACACAGTTGTGTATCAGTGTTCTCTGACGTGAGGCCAAAAACCTTGACTCTTCATACGGATTAAAAGTCTCCATGGAACCATAGAACACAAGACTGTGGATCATATTGGGTGCCAAAACAGCTGCTGGGGGCTTGTCAGCGACGCTGGCAGTGAGTCATATTTCCTGTCCGCAGGATGTGAGGATGTTGGAGAGATTTTTCATCAATCGCACTTTGCCCACCATGTTCTAAATCCTTCCCTGCACCTACGTCACAGATGTCTGAGGTGCTGAACTGATGTTCATGCAGTTGATGATTCATTGCAGTTTACTGGACTCTGGCACGCAGAACGTCTTGACTGTCTTGGATGGCAGAATGGTTTTGTGCACATTTTAGTGTACAGGCATTAGCTGTACTATGAATAATCCACACCCCACAGCCCCTTCGTGTCTCATGTGCCACGCTAATCAACCAGTACTTAAAACTGTCTCCCCACTCTTCAACAATCCAAGATTATGAGATGAGCCAATCAAAGTCTGGACAGACAAAAGTTGGCAGTTATACACACACAAACACACACACACACACACACACACACACACACACACACACAC
Source organism: Nematolebias whitei (assembly GCF_014905685.2). NCBI lineage: Eukaryota > Metazoa > Chordata > Actinopteri > Cyprinodontiformes > Rivulidae > Nematolebias > Nematolebias whitei. The sequence continues at coordinate 6,663,431 of NC_056515.1, forward strand.
ACACATGCTCTGCTGTTTTTTTTTTTAAAGCAACGTATCTTTCAATTCATCCTGATGCATGCTCAATAACCCAGGTAGAAAAATCTAAAAAAGTTCAATCTGGTCCTCTGGACATTCAGAAAAAACAAAAAAAAGCAAGAAAATCTAGATGCGTTTCGTCTTTCATCCGAATGACTTCCTCAGTCTGAGGTGCTGTATTCAGTTCAGTCTCTTGTAGTATGACATATGCGTATATATTCATACATTTTGCGAGTTCTTCATTTTTCTGACTGTGTAAATGCGTGCATTGAGTTTAACAGAAATGTAACGAGAGACGTTATTTACCTTTGACCCATCAAAATGAATGCGGTCATTTATTTGCAGAATCAAAGTTTAACATCACACATTTACATTAATTTGGCAGAATATGAAAACAATAACAATGGCAAGTTTCACAGAAAGTTGGAACAATACGGAGATTGTCCTCACTTCTCAGCAGAACAACAGACATCAATCACACGGTGGTGATTGAGAACTTTGCTTCAGATATTTCTAAAATATCTGTAATGATTTTAGGAGAAAGGAGAGTTTAAGATGGAAAATGGAGATTTATCTTACAGAGAGATGTGTGAGGGAATTAATCTGTTTGACCAGAAACGTGCACACTCTTTGGGGAATCAGCTTGGCCACGGTACACTTGGTCGAAAATAGAACCTTCTACCTGGTTGATGATAAAATCAGCGTCGGCGTAGGGTTCCTTTCTGACTCTTTCAGCGTCTCCATGAGGACAGCCAAACCCTTAGAGAGTCGTGCGAGGTTATCCAAACAGAAGTTATAATTCCCAAAATCGTCACTGCTTCCTGGATTCAAGAAACATTCTGGACGCCTGCGTTAGCATCCAAGAACTCTGAACTCTTTAACTCTCTTCAGAGAGTTAAAGTCTGGAACTCTTCTCCAGGAAAAACTTTCAAGCTCTGAAAACTCCCATGTTGAACTCAATCTGAGCGCAGCAGCTAGACTGGGAGGTTGCCACATTTAAATGGGTCGACTTCCGGGTCATTTGAGAGCTTTTTGATTGGTCGATGGACCAGAAAGAGGTGTGGTTTGTGATGTAAGGTGTTATGAAAAGTCAAGGGCAGAGAATGAGATTGTTTAAAAACAGACAGAAAGATTATTGGAGAAAACGAGACTTTGTGGAGCCTCTACTCTGATTATCTGCTGTAAAGATTAAACATGACATTTCTTCTCAGTAAACATTTTAGTTGACCGAAACTCGACTTTTAACATACTTACAAATTTGCTCATTGAAGACAGAAAAATCAAGAAATGCATATTAACCTGATTTCTTCTTTGAATGAGGAATAAAAATCATTACTTACTGTTTATGTAAATAAAATGAGTAGTTCTTTTCAACCTGTAAACATTGAGTGAACTAACACAATTTGATTATCAAACATTTGTAAAATAGTAATGATCATAGAGAATTGTCTTTTCTACTTGATTACTTCAAGAAAGAAAGTCTCCAGATGGCTCAAACTGTATTTCTGGATGCAGATCAATGAAATAACAGTCTCTGTCCATCTGGTCAGTTTTGACATAGGCCTAGTCCACTACACTCTTAAATAGCACCTTCTCGGAGTGGATCAACCAGTTCGCTGCTTGCTGACAACCAAAACCAGCTGCTCACATGGTCAAGAAGGACCATCAGCCTAACAATGGATCATAAGCACACTGATGGCTATTTACTATTCACAGGGGGTTGAGTGATACTAGCAATAACAGCATTGTAAGAGGGGGACAGTTGAACCAGGAGGCCTCCACCACTGTTTAATGATGGAAAATTTATTTTCACAAAGATGGCCTCCTTCTTCCTCTCTGTCCAGGATGTGAACATATTCATCCCTGAAAGAGTGACCGCTGGCCTGGAGATGAGTGTAGACCGCAGAATCCTGGCCTGATGATGTTGATCTTCTGTGCTGGGCCATCCTTTTGGCCAGTGGCTGTTTAGTTTCCCCGATGTAAGACTGATCACAGCCCTCCTAACACTGAACAGCATACACAATATTACTCTGTTTGTGCCGGGGGACTGGATCTTTGGGATGAACCAGTCTTTGCCGTAATGTATTTTGGGGTTTAAAAGCCACTGGGACGTTATGTTTAGAAAATAAATGTCTCAGTTTCTCTGATACTCCCTCAACATATGGAATGACCACTGGTCTGGGTCTGGGTTCCTCATTTTCACCCGATGGCTGACTGGAGTCCTGTTTGGGTTTCTTCTCTGCTTTCAGGAAGGCCCAGTTAGGATATCCACATTGCTCTAGAGCCTGTCTTGTCTGGGATTTCTCCTTCTGCCTGGCTCCTGAGTTAGTGGGGACGCTGTCTGCTCTGTGGTACAGAGTCCTGATGACTTCTATCTTGTGCTCCAAAGGGTGATGGGAGTCAAACTGCAAATACTGGTCTGTGTGGGTGGGTTTGCAGTACACCTCAGTTTGCAAATGTCCTCTATCAGATACTGAGACCTCACAGTCCAAGAAAGCCAACTTGCCATTTTTTACATCTTCTCGTGTGAACTTGATATATTTATCCACAGAGGTGATGTGGTCAGTAAAATGTTGGACTTCCTGATATTTAATTTTAACCCAGGCGTCGTCAACATACCTGAACCAATGACTTGGTGGTGTCCCTGAAAAGGATGTCAAGGCTCTCTTTTCTACCTCCCCCATGTACAGGTTGGCAACAATAGGAGAAACTGGGGACCCCATAGCACACCCATGTTTCTGTCTGTAATATTGCTCTCCATATGTGAAGTATGTTGACTGCAGGCACAGTTTCAAGAGTTGACACAGTTGTTCTGTGGAAAGCGTGGTCCTGCTGCTCAGAGTGGTGTCTGATTTTAATCTTAAACTGACCACCTCTACTGCATCATCAACAGAAATGCATGTAAATAGTGATGTGTCATCAAAAGAGACCATTGTTTGATCAGTCTCCATGATGACATCCCTCACCTTATCCACAAAGTCCATGGTGTTCTGTATGTGGTGTTCTGTATGTGGTGTTCTGAGCTGCCAACTAAAGGTAACTTTCAATTATTGCTCTACTCTCCCTCTGCTCTTTCACTGAATATTATCCTCTCTGATCTTACTTCTCATGTAGCTCCTTCTTTTGACACCATCCATTTCTTTTTTTGATATTCCATACGTCATGATCTCCTGAAACATCTGCTTTCATAATGGTTCTTTTTGTTGTTGTTCTTTTTTTTTCTCTGTGGGAGGGCTGAACAGTAAAGATTTATACAGTTTTAAGTGAACTGAAAGAAAAACAAGAAGCTTCTGTTAGTTTCAGAAGTTATCATGTTAAATTTGCGTATGTTCTGAAGATAATTTGCTGACCTGAGAACAAACTGAGACTTACTGAAGGTTTTGTCTAGACCTTTACAAATGAGGCCTTGAGCAAAGTGCCTTACCAGCTGCTGGTCCATTTGTGGTGTAAAATAGGAATGGGAAGCATAGCCCATTTGTGCAGTACACATTATAGTTTTAGGTGGTTTTTAGTTACATTTTTCTTCGTTTAAAGTTTGTTTCAAGCAGCTAAGTTGCAAATAATGTGGTTCACCTATGGTCATGAGCGCTGGGTAGTGACCAAAAGAATGAGCTTGCCGATACAGGTGGTTGAAATGAGTTTGCTTTGCAGGGTAGCTGGACTCTCCCTTAGAGATAGGGTGAGAAGTTCAGTTATCCGGGAGAGACTCAGAGTAGAATCACTATTCCTCCATGTCGAGAGGAGCCAGTTGAGGTGGTCAGGGCATCTGGTAAGGATACCCACTGAGCTTCTCCCTAGAGAGGTGCTTCGGGCATGTCCAACTGGAAGGAGGCCCCGGGGAAGACTCAAAACACGCTGGAGAGACTATGTCTCTCGGTTGGCCTGGGAACACCTTGGAATCCTCCCAGAATAGCTGGAAGAGGTGGCTGTGGAAAGAGATGTCTGTGCCTCTCTGCTCAAGCTGCTGCCCCCACGACCCAACTTTGGAATAAGCGGAAGATAATGGATGGATGAATGGATGTTCATTTTGTAATGAAACAAATATAAATGCCACTTGCTCCCATTTTCCATGAGCTCAAAGAGCTAAGACTTTTTTTAAATACACAACAGGCATTTTTCTATCAAATATTGTCCACTCATTTGTGTAAATCTGTGTCAGCGAGCACTTCTCCTTTGCTGACATAATCAATCCACCTCACAGGTGGATCTGTGGCATTGTGGTGTGTGATAAAACTGCACAGTTTAGAGAGGCCTTTTATTGTGGCCAGCTTAAGGCACACCTGTACAATAATCTTGCTGTCTAATCAGCATTTTCACATCTCATACCTGTGAGGTGGATGGATTATCTCGTCAAACAAGAAATGCTCACTAACACAGATTTACAGAAATTTGTGAACAATATTTTTGAGAAAAAGACCAATTGGAAATACAGAAACATTCTTAGATGTTTGAGTTCAGCTAATGAACAATGGAAGCAAAAACAAAAGAGTTGCATTTATATTTTTGCTCTCTCTCTATATATAGAAAATCTATTTTCCAATTCTATATTACAATAACTGTTTTTAAGCTGTCATTATTAATTTGTTTCTTTAGATGATTGTTATATTTTGATGTATTTGATCACACTGCATCTACCTAGGTTGAATCAACTTTGTGTTTAATACTTTGTATTAAATACATATCAACTTTGTGTATAATGCTTATGTTCTGATTTGTGTCACATTGTTTTTTTTCTGGTTGTTTATTTTTATTACATTGTATTGTTGACAGTGGAGGAGTTCAAGTATCTTGGGGTCTTGTTCACGAATGAGGGAAAAATGGAGCGTGAGATCGATAGGCGGATAGGTGCAGTGAAGCGGGCGCTGTACAGGTCTGTCGTGGTGAAGAGAGAGCTGAGTCAAAAGGCGAAGCTCTCAATTTACCGAACAATCTACGTTCCCACCCTCATCTATGGTCACGAGCTTTGGAGGGACTCAGAGTAGAGCCGCTGCTTCTCCACGTTGAGAGGAGCCAGTTGAGGTGGCTTGGGCATCTGTTTAGTATGCCTTCTGGACGCCTCCCTGGTGAGGTGTTCCGGACACATCCCACCGGAAGGAGGCCCAGAGGAAGACCCAGGACATGCTGGAGGGACAATGTTTCTCGGCTGGCCTGGGAAAGCCTCGGGATTCCCCCGGAAGAGCTGGCCCAAGTGGCTGGGGAGAGGGAAGTCTGGGCCTCCCTACTTAGGCTGCTACCCCCGCGACCCGACCCCGGATAAGCGGAAGAAAATGTATGGAAATGGATGGATGTATTGTTGACAGGCAGAACGGTGGCGCAACGGGTAGAGCTGCTTCCTCTCAGCGAGCAGTTCCCTGGTTCAAATCCTGGCCGAGGGCCTTTCTGGGTGAAGTTTGCATGTTCTCTCCGTGCATGCATATTAGGCTGATTGGTAACTCTAAATTGTCCTTAGGTGAGAGTGAGAGAGTGAATGGTTGTTTGTCACGATGTGGCCCTGTGATGGACTTGCGACCCGTCCAGGGTGTACCCCGCCCCTCGCACAGTGATTGCTGGACATGGGCACCGGCGACCCCATGACCCAAAATGGAAGAAGCAGGTAATGTGAGAGTAGCTCTGCTGCAGCTCCCAAGATGGCCGCTAACGACCTACACCTGGCGGTCATCTCCCTGATGAGCATCAACTCCTATTTAAGGCTGCAGTCAAGACTACTCGATGCTGGAGCATTGATTCCCTCCCGGTACTAGTGCTCTCAGCCTTTTATGTTCTCAAGTATTTGTGATACTGACCTTGTGCTTCCTATGCCAGCAGTTCCTCGTTTTGGCCGTGCCATTCCAGTCCTGATCTCTCGACATCCTGTCTGGTCTCACGAAACCCGGACCTGTGGACCTTGGACATCTGAACCCTGTTGCTGGGACTCATGCATCTCGGGACTCCTGAACTCACTCCAGTACCGAAGAAGCTGTAAGACAGAAACAACAAATCAAATCCTTTCCTCCTGTGTCACTTACCTGCTCCCGACCTGAACAAACTATTTCCCTCTTCCAGGAGTTCCAGTCCCAGGGCCCTGTATATATTGTATATATTTTTCTAGTATCACTGTAAATAAACATCACTTTTCGTAGCCTGAGTCTTGTGTCGTTCTGGGTCTCGTTACAACTGGGTTGCCCGCACATACAACAGGTAAAAGATAATGGATGGATGTATTGTTGACAGTGTATCACGGTATATTTTGTATTACCACATACCAAAGATGCACGACCATAATATAAAACAAAACATGTTTACTTCTAGATAATGGTCAATGGTAAATGGACTGTACTTATATAGCACATTTCTATCTGAGCAAGATACACAAAGGCGCTTTAAAACACAATTTGTGCCTCATTTACCCATATATACAGCACTCTACCAGATCTATACAAATAATAATCAGTGATTTATCACATTCATACACTGATGGGACACACTTCGGAGGCAATTAGGGGTTCAGGGTCTTGCCCAGGGACACTTGGGCATGTGACTGCTGGTGGAATCGAACACCCAACTCTTGCATTGAAGGACGACTGCTCTAACCACTTATCCACAGTTGCCTCATTCATTTCAAAGCTAACACCATCTGTCAAACACTATAAAATATACACATAGTTAAAAATGGAGGGATCTTTAATTGGTTTAGCATGTTCTGTCAGAGCGCTCTCAGAGCCTGTGGTCAAATACAGGAAACGCTACTCAGAGATCTTAAAATTAACTTTATAACACACAAGAACAGTCTCTGAATGTTGCATGCAGTTCACTAACACTTATATTTCAGTTGTGTTTAGTTTTGTTTTTATGTCTGGGTGTCCTACCACCCAGGACAAACAAAAGCAAAAACAAAACAAATCTTTGTTTAGTATTTTAGATCCCTGGTTTACTCGTGAGGAGTCCAGACAGATCCTGAGGGTACTGATGCCAAGGATATCATCAAGTACTAATACACAATACTAAACCTATGCCAACCACATGAACCACTGTTCAATAATGTACATTCACCAGACAGAACAGAGTGAGCCTCTGGCTCTTTAAAAAAGAAGTATCCTCCACATCATAATAATTTCTCTTCCAGGCAGCCATCTAGGAGAACTCTTCATTTACTGTAAAGGCTAGTGACAAAATGACCTCAGCAAGAGCAGTTTTAGCAAGAAATAGAACTTAATGAAGGCAGTTTCCTCCAATGGGAAAATGTAATTTAGCACACAACTTAGTTAAAATGTGCATTATCCATAGCAGAGTAAAAACGCAAAATCTCAAGTTACCCTGAAGCAGCGGAAAGTCTGTCAGCTCTCACATAGGCTCTCTCGGTAAATGCCATATCATCTGGCATGAAAAAAGTCTTCTTGTCTTCAGTTCTGTTAGTATTTATGCAAATTTGTTTGTGTGTATGGTGGAAAATTTGGGGGAATTATGGAAATGTTAAATTTTCTTATGAAACTTTCTTTCACAGAAGTATCTACATTTCTGTGATTGTAGTATAATAATTTCTGCAAACTTGTGGAGTTGATTCTAAATTTCCCACTTTTCGTCCAATTACAGCTGAGCTCCAGTATGTAGGCACAGCAGGCTTGTCAGAGTTTTGCTTTTTTGACATCCTGACGGGGTGTTCTCTCAGTTAAAGACATTAAACACGTGTCACACAGGTTTGAAGTGTTTTTAAGGTAAATCATAAAGGAAACTACATGGGGGATCTAAAAAAGTTAAATCTGGTCCTCTGGACATTCAAAAAAAACAAAACAAAGCAAATCAACAAAAAAAATGTAGAAACGTTTCGTCTCTCATCCGAGAGACTTCCTCAGTCTGAGGAGCTGTATTCAGCTCAGTCTCTTAAATAGCACCGTCTCAGAGTGGATCAACCAGTTTTGCTGCTGACAACCAAAACCAGCTGATCACATGCTCAAGAAGGACCATCAGCCTAACAATGGATCATTAGCACACTGATGGCTGTTTACTGTTCACAGAGGGCTGAGTGATACTAGCAATCACAGCATTGTAAGAGGGGGACAGTTGAACCCGGAGGCCTCCACCCCTGTTTAACGATGGACGATTTCTTTTCACAAAGATGGCCTCCTTTACTCCTCTCTCAAACCATCGTTCCTCTCTGTCCAGGATGTGAACATCTTCATCCCTGAAAGAGTGACCGCTGGCCTGGAGATGAGTG
>NC_056515.1:6671739-6690138 GCF_014905685.2 Nematolebias whitei
CCTGTTTGGGTTTCTTCTCTGCTTTCAGAAAGGCCCAGTTAGGATATCCACATTGCTCTAGAGCCTGTCTTGTGTTGGATTTCTCCTTCTGCCTGGCTCCTGAGCTAGTGGGGACGCTGTCTGCTCTGTGATACAGAGTCCTGATGACTCCTAACTTGTGCTCCAAAGGGTGATGGGAGTCAAACTGCAAATACTGGTCTGTGTGGGTGGGTTTGCGGTAGACACTGATACTGGTCCTTCTTGAGCATGTGATCAGCTGGTTTTTGTTGTCAGCAGCAAAACTGGTTGATTCACTCTGAGACGGTGCTATTTAAGAGACTGAGCTGAATACATCTCCTCTGACTGAGGAAGTCTCTCGGATGAGAGACGAAACATTTCTACATTTTTTTTGTTGATTTTCTTTGTTTTGTTTTTTTGAATGTCCAGAGGACCAGATTTAACTTTTTTAGATTTTTCTACCTGGATCATTGAGCATGCATCAGGATACATGGGGGATCTAATGACATTTGATTGTTTTATTCCAAATAGAATCAAATAACGGAGATTTTCAAAATACAACACAATAAATAAGCACATACATTAGGTTACAGTCTGGTAGATTACAGACAAAATAAAGTAATCTAGTCTTAGACAGAATTGTGCACTTCAACTTCACACATGCTGACATTATTTGACTTTCAAATGAACCAGGTCTAACACAAAGTTTGGTGAAGTGAAATTCATTAACAAATAGAAAAGCTGTGTTAAACCATCCATCCATTTTCTTTTACCCAGTTCTTCCATTTTAGGTCACGGGGTTTGCCGGTGCCCATGTTCAGAAATCACTGTGTGAGGGTCGGAGTACACCCTGGACAGGTCTCCAGTCCAGCACAGGGCCACAATGAGACAAACGAGACAAACAACCATTCACTCTCTCACTCTCACCTAGGGACAATTTAGAGTTAACAATCAGTCTAACATGCATGTTTTTGGTCTGTGAGAGGAAACCGGAGTACCCAGAGAAAATCCACGCATGGACGGAGAGAACATGCAAACGTCATCCAGAAAGGCCCCCAGACTGGGATTTGAACCAGGGACCTGCTCGCTGAGAGGCAGCAGCTCTACCAGCTGTGCCACGGTGATGCGCTGTGTTAAACCTCGCATAGGAATCAGTTACAGTCCTGCAGAGGATTCACCCACAAATCCGTTCAGTAGAGTGCATACAAATCCAGCTTGAAAAACAAATTAGATTCATTTAGCTGTATACGTATGTAATGAGCATAATACCTGTCAGATATTATTCATAATTTACACGGATTCTTTCATTTTTCTGGACTGAGTACTATCGTGCATTGAATGATTAAATGTGGACGGAAACGTGTTTTATCTTTGACTCACCAACAACAGTGGGTCATTTATTTAAAACGATTTAAACACATCACACATTTACAATAATTGGCAGATTGATTTCAATAAGACAGCTTAATTAATGAGCTTTACAATGAGAACCATACGGCCATGGTATCTCACCTGCACCTAATTACAACAGACATTTCTGAAAATATCTGGATTAATTACTGGCAGATAGAAGAGTTTTAAAGATGGGAAATGAAGGAGTTTAAATGGAGAGAAAAGATGTATGAAGATGTAGGTCTGTAGACCAGAACGACACGCTCCCTTGAAGCGCAGCTTAACCCACGGTACACTGGTAGTTGAAGATCAACTCTTTTACCTTTCTGAAGACATTTCAGTTCCGGCGTAAAGTTCCACTTCAAGCCACCTTTCAGCGTCTCCGTAAGAACAGCTGTGTCCTCAGGAGTCGTGAGAACATCACAGAACAGACTTCTTCATTGTTCAGAGCATTCGTCGAGTAGCCACAGCGAGACGTCGTGGCATCGACGGACTCTGGTCATTCAATTAGAAACTGCTCGAACTTCTGTTCTTCTGAACTTCTCGTTCGAGGTTCTCCCTGGAACTCTGGTTCTCTCTGGAACGTTGTTCAGCTTGGGACTCTTGTTCTCTGTAGTTCCCGTTGTTCTGCTTGGAACTAGGAAGTGTTGACCCTTTTAAAGAGGTCACTTCCGGTTCCTCTGAGAACTTCCTGATTGGTTTAAAGAACCAACAGGGGTGTGGTCTTAGTGACATAAGAGGGTCATTAAAAGTCAAGGAGAAAGAGTAGATTGTTTTAAGAACAGACAGAAAGATGTTTTGAAGAACAGAGACTTTTAGGAGCCGTTTTCCTTCTATCTGTCTGAAAAAGTTAAACATGACATTTCGTTCCGATAAACATGTTTTTGACCGAAACTTGACTTCTGACCCACATCACGACTTGTTCATTTCAGACAGAAGATCAAAAATCATTAACTTGATTTCTACTTTGAATGAGGATTAAAAATCATTAATACTGTTTCACAGTTGATTTAAAATGAGTAGTTCAATTCAACATTTAAAATGGTTTGAACTAAACACACTTTTGATTATCAAGACATTTGTAAAATAGTAATGATAATATGAAAGAGAGTGTTCTTTCAATTGATTAGTGCAGGATACAATTAGAAAGTCTCTGGATGAGCTTAATTTGTATTTCTGGATACAAATCAATGAAATAACAGTTCCTTTTCCAGGAAGGCCCTCAGGGTCAGGACTTTACATGAGGCTTAGTTCACTACACGTACTACAAGTGGCTCAGGTAATAGAGCTGTTTCTTCTCAGAGAGAAGGTCGCCAGTTCAAATCCCAGCCTGGGACCTTTCAGGGTGGAGTTTGCATATTCTCTAGATGCACGCGTGGGTTTTCTGCAGGCCCTCCGGTTTCCTCTCACAGACCAAAGACATGCATGTAAGGCTGCTTGGTAACTCTAAACTCTTTAACCATTCTTTGGTAGAACCACTTCTGTGCTTAAGGTCCTTGTTTTGTTGCATGACCCACCTTCTCTTGAGATTCAGTTCATCGACAGATGTCCTGGGAGTGGTGGCGCAGAGGTTAAAGATGGACCTGTGATAGGAAAATCACAGGTTTAATTCCCAGTACCATCAACATCAAAATGTGGGTGGAAAAGGTGAAACACCCACACCTGCCTCCATCCTCATTTGCCCCACTCTGGGCCCCTGAGCATGGCCCTTAACCCCCACCATATGCTCCCAAAAACTAGTCTCTCTTGAAAATGAGATCTCATGACTCAGTGAGACTACCTGTATAAATAAAGGGTAAATGACAAAAAACGTCAGACATTTTTCTTTAGAATCCTCTGATGTAGTTCATAATTCATTGTTCCATCAATGATGTCAAGCTGTCCTGGCCCAGATGCAGCAAAACAGGCCCAAACCATGATACCACCACCATATTTCACAGATGATATAATATTCTTATGCAGAAATGCAGAGTTTTCCTTTCTCCAAACATAGCATTTTTTATTTAAACCTAAAAAATATCTATTTTGCACTCATCTGTCCACAAAACATTCTTCCATCAGCCTTTTGGCTTGTCCACGTGATCTTCAGCAAACTGCAGACGAGCAGCAATGTTTTTTTTGGAGAGTAGTGCCTCTCTCCTTCAACCCTGTCATGCACACCATTGTTGTTCAGTGCTCTCCTGATGGTAGACTCATGAACATTAACATTATTCAATGTGAGAGAGGCCTTCAGTGGCTTAGAAGTTCCCCTTGGGTTTTTTGTGACCTTGCCAACTATTCCAAGCCTTGCTCTTGGAGCAATCTTTGTTGTTCCACCATTCCAGGGGAGGGTAACAATGGACTTGAATCTAAAAAAGTTAAATCTGGTCCTCTGGACATTCAAAAAAACAAAACAAAGCAAAACAACAAAAAAATGTAGAAACGTTTCGTCTCTCATCCGAGAGACTTCCTCAGTCTGAGGTGCTGTATTCAGCTCAGTCTCTTAAATAGCACCTTCTCAGAGTGGATCAACCAGTTTTGCTGCTGACAACCAAAACCAGCTGATCACATGCTCAAGAAGGACCATCAGCCTAACAATGGATCATTAGCACACTGATGGCTATTTACTATTCACAGAGGGCTGAGTGATACTAACAAGAAGGAGTTTTGACACTCCTTAGTGACTTAAACACTTATGAACCTCTTAAAAGAGATCCAGGAAATGGTTACGAGAAGAAATTGATAGATTGCCTGAAAATTTTGGAGCAGGACAAGGCTATTGACCGTTTTCTGTACCACAGACTGTACCCAGGGGAGGCCACACCTAGTCTGTGTGGTTTACCTAAAATCCACAAACAAGGTGTACATTTAAGACCAATCGTTAGCATGATTAACTCTGTCACTTACAATGTTTCAAAATATCTGGCATCTGTACTCATCCCTATAGTTGGCAGCTCAGAACACCACATACAGAACACCATGGACTTTGTGGATAAGGTGAGGGATGTCATCATGCATACTGATGAAGCAATAGTCTTTTTTGATGTCACATAACTCTTTACATGCATTCCTGTTGATGATGCAGTAGAGGTGGTCAGTTTAAAATTAAAATCAGACACCACTCTGAGCAGCAGGACCATGCTTTCCACAGAACAACTGTGTCAACTCTTGAAACTGTGCCTGCAGTCAACCTACTTAACATATGGGGAGCAATATTTTAGGCAGAAACATGGGTGTGCTATGGGGTCTCCAGTTTCTCCTATTGTTGCCAACCTGTACATGGAGGAGGTAGAAAAGAGAGCCTTGACGTCCTTTTCAGGGACACCACCAAGTCATTGGTTCAAGTATGTTGACGACACCTGGGTTAAAATTAAATCTCAGGAAGTCCAACATTTTACTGACCACATCACCTCTGTGGATAAATACATCAAGTTCACACGAGAAGATGAAAAAAATGGCAAGTTGGCTTTCTTGTACTGTGAGGTCTCAGTCTCTGATAGAAGACATTTGCAAACCGAGGTGTACCACAAACACACCCACACAGACCAGTATTTGCAGTTTGACTCCCATCACCCTTTGGAGCACAAGTTAGGAGTCATCAGGACTCTGTATCACAGAGCAGACAGCGTCCCCACTAGCTCAGGAGCTAGGCAGAAGGAGAAATCCAACACAAGACAGGCTCTAGAGCAATGTGGATATCCTAACTGGGCCTTCCTGAAAGCAGAGAAGAAACCCAAACAGTTCTCCAGTCAGCCAACAGGTGAAAAGGAGGAACCCAGACCCAGACCAGTGGTCATTCCATATGTTGAGGGAGTATCAGAGAAACTGAGACGTTTATTTTATAAACATAACGCCCCAGTGGCTTTTAAACCCCAAAATACATTTATGGCAAAGACTGGTTCATCCCAAAGATCCAGTCCCCCGGCACAAACAGAGTAATGTTGTGTATGCTGTTCAGTGTCAAGAGGGCTGTGATCAGTCTTACATCGGGGAAACTAAACAGCCACTGACCAAAAGGATGGCCCAGCACAGAAGACCAACATCATCAGGCCAGGACTCTGCGGTCTACACTCATCTCCAGGCCAGTGGCCACTCTTTCAGGGATGAAGATGTTCACATCCTGGACAGAGAGGAACGATGGTTTGAGAGAGGAGTAAAGGAGGCCATCTTTGTGAAAAGAAATCGTCCATCGTTAAACAGGGGTGGAGGCCTACGTGTTCAATTGTCCCCCTCTTACAATGCTGTGATTGCTAGTATCACTCAGCCCTCTGTGAATAGTAAACAGCCATCAGTGTGCTAATGATCCATTGTTAGGCTGATGGTCCTTCTTGAGCATGTGATCAGCTGGTTTTGATTGTCAACAGCAAAACTGGTTGAACCATTCTGAGAAGGTGCTATTTAAGAGACTGAGCTGAATACAGCACCTCAGACTGAGGAAGTCTCTCGGATGAGAGACGAAACGTTTCTATATTTTTGTGTTGTTTTGCTTTGTTTTGTTTTTTTGAATGTCCAGAGGACCAGATTTAACTTTTTTTTAGATTTTTCTACCTGGATTATTGAGCATGCATCAGGATAATGGACTTGAATCTTCTCCAATTTTACACAATCTGTCTGGCTGTGGATTGGAGGAGTCCAAACTCTATAGAGATGGTTTTGTAACCTTTTCCAACCTGATGAGAATCAACAACTATTTTTCTGAGGTCCTCAGAAATTATTTTTGTTTGTACCATTATACACTTCCACAAACGTGTTATGAAGAGCATACTTTGATAGATCCTGTTCTTTAAATCAAACAGGGTGCCCACTCACACCTGATCATCATCCCATTGATTGAAAACACCAGACTCTAATTTCATCTTCAAATTAACTGCTAATCCTGTTATGATTGCGGGTGTACCCAGACAAAGACCAGAACTGAACAGAGACTAAGACTCAGATAATCGTTTACAGTGTTTATTTACAGGAGTGTGGTTAATAAAGACATCAATGTGAAGGAACCGGAACACCTGGGGAGAGAGTGGGAAATTAAAGGGCTGTTGTTGGATGAGAACTTGCCTTGTTGAATTATTCTTACGATGGGTAGCAGGAAACGGAATGAAAATGTATTTGGCCCAGATGATCTCCAGTAGCACAAGGTGAACACATAGACAAGGCAAGTGGTGGAAGGCATACAGCAGCTGTAGAGAGGCAGAAGGAGTCAAAGCTCATATGGGACTTAAGCAGGGCAGGTAAACAGCAAGATCCAAACTCTGAGGAAGTGCAGAGAAAAATACAATATTAGTATCCACTAATATCAGAGATAAACTGGCCAGAACAAAACTACCGTTGGTAAGCAATGTCCCAGCGCCTGCAGAGTGGTTCCTAAAGCTTCTTATACTCCTCCTGGGTGTTGTGTTGATCATCTGCAGCTGTTTCCAATTAGGAGTGTAGAGGAGAGAGGAAGGCAGGGTGCAGGGCAGGACTCTTACATTACCCTCCCCTCAAGAGTCACCTCCCGGTGACCTGAAGCACTTCTCTGGATGTGCCCTGCAGAATGTGGTGATGAGGCTGGGATCCAAGATGAAAGACCTCAGGATCCAAGAGAGCTCCTCTGGACCGTAACCCTCCCAGTCGACCAAATACTGGAAACCCCTTCTCCCGGCGCCGAACATCCAGGATACGGCAGTTCGTGAAGGCTGGATTGTTGTCAATGAGACAGGGGGGCGGAAGGAGGTTGGCAGGAGGGTGCAGCGGGCTTTCTGCAATGGGCTTGAGTTGAGACACGTGGAAGGTGGGATGAATCCGCATAGATGTGGGTAGCTGGAGTCTGACTGCCGTGGGACTGAATACATGTGATGCTAAAGGGACCGATGAAGCGGGGAGCCAACTTACGTGGGGTGTCCTTGAGGTGGATGTTCTGGGTTGACAGCCAGACCCTTTTTCCAACCTTGTATGATGGAGCTGCAGATCGGCGACAATCTGTAATCTCCTTGTTTTTAGCAGCTGTGCGCAGAAGGGCAAGCTTAGTTTGGCGCCAGACCCGACAACATCTCCTAAAGTGATGTTGCACACAGGGAAATGCTACATTACTTTCTTGGCCGGGAAATAACGGTGGAGTGTGACCAAGGGAGGCTTCAAATGGAGACATAACAGTAGCAGATAACGTGTGGGTGTTGTAGGCATATTCCACCCATACCAGGTGTTGGCTCCATGTGGAGGGGTTGTTCTCTACCACACACCTGAAGGCAGCCTCTAGTTCTTGATTGGCCCGTTCAGCCTGACAATTGGACTGTGGGTGGTATCCTGATGTTAGCCTGACAGAGGCCCTTAACGAATTACAAAAGTTCTTCCATACTTGTGATATGAATTGGGGTCCTCTGTCAATAATGATGTCCAATGGTATGCTGTGAACTCGAAAAACATGTTGGACCAATAGCTGGACCATCTCCAAGGCTGAGGGAAGCTGAGGCAACGGAACAAAATGAGCTGCTATAGAGAATCTGTCAACGACAGTGAGAATAACAGTTTTACCATCAGAGGGGGGCAAACCAGTAACAAAGTCTAGAGAGATATGGGACCATGGGTGGATAGGGGTGGGAAGTGGCTGAAATTATCTAGCTGGGGGCTGGTTGCCAGTCTTACTTCTGGCACATGT
Source organism: Nematolebias whitei (assembly GCF_014905685.2). Taxonomy (NCBI): domain Eukaryota; kingdom Metazoa; phylum Chordata; class Actinopteri; order Cyprinodontiformes; family Rivulidae; genus Nematolebias; species Nematolebias whitei. The sequence goes on from NC_056515.1 coordinate 6,679,742, forward strand.
GGGGCAAGCGTAGTTCTTTATATTTTTGTTCATGGAGGGCCACCAGAAGTGTCTCTTAGTCAGAGCTAACATACGAGCAACACTTGGGTGACAAGAAATTTTATGAGTGTGGAGCCAGTTGAGTACTGTAAAGTGTTGTGCATTTCAGGTGAGGTATGAAGTCAGTTCGCATGACCTAAAATAAGGTTGAGCACAGTATAAATCACAGATCCCTGAGTATGTGTTCTGGAAAAGTAAGAAAGGTTTATTTACTGAAACAAATCTAAATAATAGTATGTAACAGTGTGTGAAGTCTTTCTAATATACTATGTGTTAAGAATGTGAAATCCTATGAATTAAGACTTAATCAATCAATGTTGAAGATATTATAGAACTTAAATTAAGAAAATATTGGGAAATCTTATATTGAAAGGGAATTAACTTTGATTATGAATAAATGAATTACTTACTGACTAAAAGTGAATAGAACTGATGGTCAAAAGGTCAAGTTAACAGCTTAATGTTTGTGTGTGTCAAGTCACTACAAGAAGTGGAAGTCTGAACAGATGGCCAGGCCAGTAGGAGGAAAAAAAGGAAGCTATTTGTAGAAAAAGTGGAAGCTATCTCCAGAAAACAGGAACAAGATACCTTAAGTGAAGAGGCTTTCTCAGAAAAAGAGGAAGCTCTCTGCAGAAAAACAGGAAGACAGACATAGTGGCAGTCGAAGATGATTTAGCAATGACAGTGATGTTGAACATGTGATCTGACATTGTAGAATAGTCCGTATCTAGGACTGTTGCTATGCAGAAATTACGCAATGAACAGACAAATGTATAAAAACGCTCAGCATTAACGATCAGGGCTGAAGCACTTGGAGAGTTTTAAAGGACAGTTCATTGACGCCTTCATTAACTAAAGGGAACGTGAAGATCCAAAGAGGAAAATAATTTTTCTCAGCTCAGCCCAGACCTGAAAGCCAACTCAAGTTTCAAAGATTGGATGTTATTGAAGGTAGTATGAAATATTCTTCAAAAGCAACTGAGGGATGATTGTCACCAGCTTCATCATTCAAGGATCCCCTTTGACAAGGGGTCTTTGAGAAGAGATGGTATGACACATACTAATAGTTGTCCATCCATCCATCCATCCATCCATTTTCTTTACCCGTTTATTCCATTTTGGGTCACGGGGGTCGCCGGTGCCCATGTCCAGCAATCACTGTGCGAGGGGCGGGGTATACCCTGGACAGGTCGCAAGTCCATCACAGGGCCACATAGAAATAAATGAGATAAACAACCATTCACTCTCTCACTCACACCTAGGGACAATTTAGAGTTATCAATCAGCCTAACATGCATGTTTTTGGTCTGTGGGAGGAAACTGGAGCACCCGGAGAAAACCCACGCATGCAAACTCCACCCAGAAAGGCCCCTGGACCGGGGTTTGAACCAAGGACCTGCTCGCTGAGAGGCAACAGCTCTACTAGTTGCGCCACCGTGCTGCCCACTAATAGTTGTCCTAAAATAAAATTAAATAATTAAAATCGCTTATATCTATATATACTAGTAGAATGTCAGGACTCTTGACAACATTTTGAGTTATTGGGATTTATGCATTATATTAAATTTGGTATTTTTAAAGTCATAATTAATACAATTTAGGAGTTTCCCCATTTTTGTTGCATTATGGGATTCTGTAGATGCCTTTGTATTTTTTTCTCCTTTTTGTTTGATAGAGTTTTTGAACACACTTTAGATTTTAACTTTTTAATTTTTTAATTTTTCCAACTGAACTTAATTTTTTTTACTTTTATTTTTATATTTTCAACTAAACTTAATTTTTGATATTTTACTCCAGAGGATTCTGGGAACACAAGGTAAACTCGAGATGCCAACTGACGGCTCATCAAGTACAGTAACGATCTTGGGTTTCTGAGTGTTCTCTGGGGTCTCGGAGCAGCAAAAGTCTTCCCCTGAACCTAATCACCTTACCTTACAAAGTGAAGATTAATATATTTTTATTTTTCCTCAACGGAGCTTATGGATTTATAATTTTCTGTTTTTACTCATCGGAGCTTTATAGATTTATAATTCTTTGGTTCAGCTCATTGGAACAAAGGAATTACAACATGATTGAACTGTTTAGCACCTTGTACATTACCCAACAATCAATAGTAACACCTTTCAGGTAACAAGTGGACTTTTGACTACTGACTTTGTTATGTAACGAATAATCACTGTGTTGGATTGTGCTTATTACAGTTCCCCCTGAAAATTATTGATTAAAGCAAAGCAAAACGTAAAATTCTGGATTCTTATTTCAACACCCCTTTGTTCATGGAAGTGAAAAACTTGGTTCAATGAAATAACAAAAGCATGGGAGGTTTTTAAAGGTTTTGTAGCTTTGATTATAAAACAACATCCACAAATCTTATACCTAGATTCTTAACAAAACCAGATCGGATAACAATTGTAACGCTAAATTATGAGATGAGCTGCCGTGAACGTGCACTTCCTCGTCTGTCCAACATCCCCACTCCTGCTGCTAGGTCGGGCGAGACACGAGGTGAGATTCTGGGTGTGATGCACGGATAGTAGGTAGTTAACAGTCTGGGTGAATCATTTCAACACAGCCTTAGACTAAGCTGTCCTGGAAAATAGCTAAGGGTAATACCTAAGCCTCAGGATTAGTTTCAGACCCCTTGGAGGAGAGAGGCTGCAGTGAGGGTGTGGCACGTGCCCTATGTCTACCTCACTTGGGTAAGCGAAACATGGTGGCAGTGGTGGGATATGTTTTTTTAGTGTAAAGACCCCCCAAAGAGAAGGCGCGTATCAGAGAACTGATCAAGCGCTGAAAAAGAACACAGCCCCTAGAGTTGAGGGGGTGTGAGCAGCTGGACCAAGCCACCGGCCAAGTACCGCTTAGTGAACCACTAGGCAGTGGGTGGGGTAGGTTGGCTTATGAAGGGTTACTGACCATAATCCAAGTAGTAAGTTAAGAAGCTGGTCTGTTCCCATCCGAAGTACAAGGAATAGGGCCAGGCGGCTCTGCGGAACAGACACTCGAGACGACAAAAACAGAAAAATGGGCGATAACGGAGAAGGAATAGGACTGGAGGACCAGTCCGAGCCAAACGATCCGACAAGAACAACACCCAAGCCAGAAAAAGGAATAATAGGAGTGAGGATAGGAGTCCTGCCGATTCCCGGAACGGCTGCACAATGGGTGGACACTCCCATAAGGCCAGACTCCACCCAGAGGGTTAGAGTTTCCGTGCAGATGATCATTGTACCATACAGGTGAGCGTACTCCGTTAGAGCCACAATTCACCCGATCGAAGACAGTAAAAACGACTCAGAAAAGTCTCAACCAAGTAAAACGGACAAAAGACGAAGTGTGCTGAAAGCTTGGGCTGGCAAGACGTTCCCGATGAGATGGAAACTCACAGACAAGAAAGCGAATGAGTAAGAACCGACCAAAGGGGCGCTAGACTCATCAACGGATCTCATCGCAGAAAAAGGTTAGAAAGACAATTGTTAAAAGATGTTATAAGATGCCCTAGTTGTATCTGGAGAGGAAGAGATAATATAAAATCAGCTGAAATCATCGAGGAATGTTGGATGTGGGACAAAACTATGTTGAGAAGTGCCCCGGTGTGTTGGCCGGGCTCAATGGACTTCCTCCCAAGATCTAAGGAACAACCCCGCAAATACATGTGGAATTTGTTATTTCAGGGATCCAGAACCGGGCCATACGAACCAGCCCTAATTGTCAGCGGAGAGCTGGTAATATTAGACAGACCCAGAAGAGATTATTCAATTTTCACAAACAAAACAAATAATTATTACAGCTCAAGTGTAAGAACCTTCCGTAAACCAGATCTCACCAGGGCGTCTACATATATTACTGGCTTCGTATTAATAAGCGACCAGTGGGAGTTACCATACAACCCCAGCCCGATGGGGACACCATGGATCTTCAACGTTGTTTATCTGCGGGTGTTGGGATGGCAGGTTAAGGTCAAGTGGGGCCCCAATTACGGAGAGCCTCACCAAACGCAATACTGTGAAATCTCTGTGGGGGAAATGATAATCTGGGCAACAAGCCCGACCCTGAGAACGAAGATCTATCAAAGAGAATGTGACCCATATCAGGTAGTGGTTGAAAATACTAAGCTACCACTGCGAATGCTCTACGACCGAGTTTCTACACCTGTCAACCACTGGAACTGATACCCCGCAAGAATGGCATACAAGGCAACGGTGTCCTACAGGGGGCATCCGCTGGTCAGCACAATAACCTCACATACGGAGTTGGGCGAGTCTTACAGATGGTATGAGGCAAAGTCACACGCATATTCCAGACAACGGATACAAGAAGCAACAGACCATTTCCACAGGGGAGAAAACCCACTTGACAGCATCTTCGACGGGCTAGAAGGCCCCCAACTGGAGCCCACCATGTGGAGTATCCACCAATAGAAGTGGGTGTGGAGAGGTTTACGACCAAACGTGCCACACCCATCACCTCTCTGTCTGGAACTTTATAAGGAACGAGTGACAAGAAAAGAGAGCAGAGCTCCGGGGGAGGTCAAGAGTGAAGCCTCCATGCGCATGGCCTATCGGGTAGAAAGCAATCCATTGCTGTCATGCCTGCACGTGCCAGAAAGCCCATAAAGGAGGAAGACATTATACACTCCAAGCAAATCGACGTCGCTATAGACAACATACTAATTCAATATGATCGAAAAGGCCCAAAGATACCAGCGATAATAACGGTAAACAATATAACATGGCTTGACATGCCACAACAAGACCTTTCTGTATGAAAAAACACCTCCAAGAACTATTTCTATGAAAACACCTAGTATATCAGGAAACCTCACCTGGATGAACCTCAAAAGAAATATAACCATAGCCTGGCATGGCTCCCCCAATACAGTACCCCTATCTGGTCTTGCCCACCAGAATCCCCATGGATATTTGATTATATATGGATTAAAAAAAAAAAAAGAATCAAATTCAGGTGGGGACCTAATTACCGAGAGCCGTACCAGAGCCAATTCTTCAAAATTTCAGTAGGAGAAATGGTAATCTGGACCACAAGTCCACCTATGGTATGCACAATCTAAAGAAAGGTATGTAAACCGGAGCGGTATGTGTTAGAAAACCAGTACCTGCCCCTTAGAATGGTAGGGGATCGAATGATGACCACTTACAATCGTTTGGTGTGTCCGAGAGCAAGATTAGGATACAGAGTACGGGTGTTGTATAAAGGCCAGCCACTCATAACTCAAGTAGAAGTATTAGCAGAAGAGGGCCAAAAAGAAATGGATTATTATTCATTAATCAACCAACTCAGACCAGTAAAAAGAGAAGAGTGGGAAGCCGCTTTCAAGCCATTATGGAACAGACGTGAACCCCAACCCGAACCTAAGGAATGGTTGGTGATGCAGTGGAAATGGGTGTGAAAAGGTTTGCAACCTGGATTGCCACACCCCTCTCCACTATATCTGAAACTCCTTAAAGGACGAGTGACCACAGTCAACAGGCACTCTGAGAAAAGGGCTAGAGCTAGGGGCAAAAAAGGCCCTTTTCCAAAATGGTCCCTCTGAAAAACAGAAACCCGAGCAGTGATGATTCAAACAGCGAAGATTCAGACAACTTCGATTATGATGATGAAGCGACCCCTGACCGACCTAAGGACTGTCTAAGGATTAAGATTTTGGATAAGGCAGCTTGTCTACGTACCCTGTTGCGGGGACTCATAGTGTTAATAGGCATATAATGTTGTTGGTTGTTTTATATCAAGCCAGAATTAGACCATGGAGCCTCACACATGTGAAGGTCTCCCACGGGAGATCCAAGTATGCAAACATGACCTGCTGGGACATCACACGAAGAAACATCTTCATGGCATGGAGACAAAATGAGACCATTCAAAACCAGACTTTAAACTGGAATCAAGTGAAACGAACGGGCTATCGAGCCTGGAGGAAGAAGCTGAATCTCACACCTGAATGGACAACAGCTATCGACGCTGAGAACCTGACCGGAATAGCATGGACCATCACCGACCTGTTAGTCCTACAAGATGAAGTTATAGTTTGGATAGCAGTTCTAAAAAAACAAGTTAAAAGAACAACAAGATGTAACTGGATTCATCCTGACAAAGAACCACCTAATTGGCAATGTGATCGGGCCTGCTGGCCACTGCCAGGGTTGGCTCACCAAGGCCACTGGGATAGTGAAGTGATCTATCCCGCTCCACCAAAAGACGAAAGCTGTCAGGCGATTCTCCATCGTTGGGAGTTTTGGGGCAACATCCATTTAGATTGTGACAAAATACCCCCACTTATCCAAAGAAACCAGACTGGGGAAAATTGGAACCGTACTAGAATTAAATCCATTCACACAGTGAGGCATAAGAAGGTACTCAAACTCAATGCAACAGAAGGAAAGCCTCACAAACGACCTAGTGAAATACCCCCTACTAAGTTTTATGAAACACCTCTGCCGCAAAATATGATAAAAATGGTAAAGATAGAATCTAATGGCAGGGTAAGGACAAGTGCAATGGAATATTGCCAGGAACACAGATTAAAGAGGCTTCCAATCTGCTATTGGAACCTGTATGGTGAGTGCAAATCTCAAAATTATTTACCAATAACCCCAGTAGCAAATCAACAATATTATTACTAGAGTTGGACAGCTATATTTCAGCCCAATAACACCTGGCACAAAGATTGGCTAAATATGACACTACCATGGGTATGGGTGGTTCCTGGTTTGCCCCACTTCGAAGGTGACTTTGTGGAGGGGTATACTAGGACTTACACAGCTCTGATGGGACCATATTACTCAGACTTGCATGTTCAGAGGCTGTCCAAACCAAACGAGCCACTTAGTGCACCAAAAAGCGATTTTAATAAGATTGACAAATGTGTAGCCGAACAAATTTTTCTTAGCCTTAATAACTCAGTGTGGGAGAGTAGCAGGGCGTCACCTAGATGCAGACTGTGGGAAACAGAAGTAGCTGTCATGTCTACATGGCGCTATGACTGTACAATGTTACAGAAAGAAAAAAATGGTTAAAATATTGCTCCAAGCCTGGCATGAGTACCATAATAGAGATGACTCACATACCTGGTGGGGATTTCAGGAGGAAGAAAAAAGAGAATGGGTAGCCCCTTGCTTAAAACACTCCTCTAACTATTGGATTAAGTATCAATTCTTAGCTACTGTTTACTCCAAAGAACAGGACATATGGTCAAATGCTTTATATCGCCCCGACAGGTATGTCAGCCCAAGACCATGGAATATGAAGTGTAATAAGCAAAATGTGTGTGTATAGTCAGCTTAGCCCGCAGGCCTTGTTACGATTAACCCGGATGGGAAACTTATTGTCGAAGTCATTATAAAGAAGAATTCACAACTCATGCAGCTGAGGTAGTGTGTAAGAAGTATAACAATGGAAAATGGAGAAGATCTGTACCCGACGGTACAAGTTGCACTAACGTCATATTAGGGCATCAGCTAAAAACTAGAAAGAATATTCAGGGAGTGATTGTCCCCTTTGTCTCTGATTCCATGATCGCTCTGGCCAAAGGACTAGCGCTGAGACGACGCCTATGCTTTGGCGATGAGATGTATGGCTACGACTGGGTAGGCCCAAACAAAATCTATTCTAATCTCACATGTCAGTATCCAGAAGAAAGTTGGAAAAAATGTGACCAGGGAGATGAAGAACAATTGTGCCTTGTATGAAACTGTTAGTTACACAGTGGGCCGTAAAGTCACGGAAGTAATACATGGAGTGGAAGAAGTGATCAAGGAAGGCGTAAGAACCGTCGAGGGATGGACAGTTGATCTTTTCCTTCAGATCTGGCCTTATTTGGCAAGCTTAGTTGGTGTGATAGCTGTTGCCTTATTAGGACGTATGCTCCTACAAGAAGGTCTCAAGGCCATGTGCCGCCCATGTGGGAGGAACTACAAGCCACTCCCACGAGAACCGGGCGCTGGCTCGGCTCAAAACTGAGACATCAAGGAAACTGTCTCACATCCGCCCTGGAGCAGCAGAGAGCATAACTCAAGAATTCCTCAAACTCAAGACCATCATGGACTGCCAGACAACTAGCAATCTGACAGATGCGAGTACCTTCTATGAAGAATCAGATAGTACCACGGTACCCACCCAGGCCTCCTGGCCACGGTGTCCATCCTACTTTAAGGGCAGCATGGTAGAATATTTTTTGATAATGATTGCATGGATGTGCTACTGCCACATGGGTGAATGGGGAAGAGGGCGATTAATGAGATTCCCTGTGGCCTTCCAAGCTTATGCCAAGATAATTGTGACCCATGTAATACTGAAAAGAGTTGAAATAATGCCACACTTATTTGTCATCTACTTACTGGGAAGAGTCAAGCTCTCACTCCGACAAATAGTAGTGATCTCATCTTGGCTGATAGTAGACTCCATTGTGGTGACCCTTGAGTGTGTGGCCACACTCACCCCCTTACCTACACCCATCACAAACTGTGGGAACACGGCCGGAAGAGTCGTGACGGCGGTAATGGAAGGTGCCATGGCCATCACTGTGTTAGCACACCTGCTGCACCAAACCCTGTCCTTGCGACCCCAAAATAGATACCGTTAGACCATGAAAATAGCTATCCTAATCGGATGGGGTCTGGCCTGGGGAGTCTGTTCTGTGCTATACTGGACTGGTTTCTGCACCACAGTACCGATCATAGTTTGGATGATGACTTATGCTGCCATCTTCAAAACCAGACCTGAACTTATTCCTGCTGTACTGGAGGGGAGTGGAGGCCATGGAATCTCCATGGATTAAACCCCCGATCCACCGAAGATACAAAAATTAATCAGTATAACTAACAATGCTTAAATTCCCCCCTGCTAATGCTATTGTTAATCATTAATCTGATGTTTGTTTAACTCGGGGCCACATTGCTCGATGAGGTCCTTGATGTCGGCTGATGGCCTGTATAGGCCCAGTAACGGTTGAGGGCCTCTGAAAAGCGATGTAACCCGGGGAGATAAAAAAAATAAAAAAAATAATAATAATAAAAATAATATAAATAAAATAAAATAAAAAGAAAAGAAAAGAAAAGAAAAATATATATATTATAGTAGTTATATTGTAGTGTTAGAGCTTGTTTTACCCCCTTTTGTCATTATAGGAGCATTAAGTAACCTGCTGTTTCTGTCACAAAGGATTAACAGAAACCAAGTATCTCTGGGCTGTTGGTTCATCCTGGTGGTACCAGCGCTGTCATTCTGGCTTAGTGGCCAGAACTGCAGTGAATGGAATTCTTGTCTCAGATGAGCCACACAGTCTACCGCAAGTATCGGCAGCAGTTTGTATGGAAACAGAACACACCTGCAAAGTCATCTGGACCTCGGATCTGAACTCTGTGCCCTATCGGCCAAGGGGAGCTATTCCACCACGAGCATCCTACTACCCAGTGGTAGCCAAGTTGTGGGAACACCTCCACGATGCAACCAGGTTCATGGCAATCCATCTGTACACAGGGCTACCCTTGGTCCATGGCCCATCCTTCGGGATTACACAAGGATCATCAGAACCTCTGCCCGTGACATTGCCGGTCCCCTTAGGAGCAGACCTGGGAGCCACTTCACCATTCGTCCCGACTCCCGCAATGACAGCAATTCAAGATCAGAATGCAAATCCACCTAACGTCCATCTGGCACCAACCCTGATAGTGACAACCCAGAATCAGATACAAGCTGTTACTCCGCCTGACCCACCACGAACAGGGGCTCAGCCTGAGAATGAGCCTATGGATGTGAAGGCAGCATCTCCTTAACCACCTCTTCTCTCCCTGGAGTGCCCAGAACTGTATCAATTGGAAACCTACCTTGATCATTTCGTGAGCACTGAAGTTGGTCCACCTAGCCCTACCAACTCTACAAGCACTGCCCCTTATGATCCCACCAGCCCTGAAGAATCCAACCCACCAAGCCTGATAACACCTGATGAAACCTATCTAGACCCAATTCATCCTGATGGGTCAGTGATGGCCCCTTGAGAACTGATGCAAGAACAACCACAACAAGTGCTACTTAAATGGAAGCAGTCTGTCCCTCCAAGCAAGTCAGGCATGTGCAGGCATGATCTTAGGACGGGCCAGTGTACATGTCCGGGCATGCTGTTGTTTCGGGCTTGTGTACGAAGTACCGACGTTTCCAGGCTAAGCTGATTGAAAACAAATGCTGGAAGCACACACCCGCAGCATATACTGTACACTCACATGAAAGCACATACACTCTCACTCTCACACACACACACACACACATGCAGTCACACTCGATCACTCACACACACACACACACACACACACACACACACACACACACACACACACACACACACA
>NC_056515.1:6690148-6697418 GCF_014905685.2 Nematolebias whitei
ACACACACACACACACACACACACACACACACACACACACACACACATATATATACACACACACACACACACACACACACACACACACACACACACATATGCAGTCACACTCAAGCGAACATACACAAGAGAGCTGAAAAAGAGACATAGGGACAGAATTCTCCCTTCCTGATGGAACTGTTAACATGAAGTGTTGAATTATAGATTAATTGAATTATAGATGAATTTAAGATAATCAAGTTGACAAAGTAATCTTTTGTGATTCTAAAATGCACTTTGTATTGTTTTATAATGTTGAGAGTTTAAAAAGGAAGTGAACTGTGTTCTCAGAAAATGTTTTCACAAGCACAGGGCGAGCAATAGGAAGAGAGTTACACAATGGCTAAACCTTAACAACAGCTCCAAGCAACACAAAATCCTAATAAGGTAACCAGAGAGAAAAAGCAACACAAAAGTTGACTCAGACAAGTCCGGGCAGAACAGGACAGAATAAGTCACACCCAAATTTTAATATGTAATAGGATGAGGTAAACATCTCCATAGACATGCATGTAAGTCCTGTATCAAATCCACCCCAGAGGGGTGGGATTGAACGGTGGCATGATGTTTCAGAGGTGTCAGTCCAACCTCATTCTATAGATACTGAATGCACTAACAAACTTAGCTGTTTGGACCACTGACGCGTGTGGATATAGGGCAAGTCTTGGACGGTTCTAGGTGAGGGAGAACTGGGGCAAATCCATTGGAGAAAGCTTCGTATTGAGTCTTTTCTTTCCTCAGCCCAGATTATATGCTTGAACCCTTTTCTTCAAATTCTGACCGGAGACAGGTCCTACTGGCACTATGTTTGTACCCACCAGTGTCAAGGCTATCCCACCGCTGCCACCATATTTCGCTTACCTGAGTGAGGTAGACATAGGACACGTGCCACGCCCTCACTGCAGCCTTTCTCCTCCAAGGGGTCTGAAACTAATCCTGAGGCTCAGGTATTACCCTTAGCTATTTTCCAGGACAGCTTAGTTTAAGGCTGTGTTGAGATGATTCACCCAGACTGTTAACTACCGACTATCCGTGCACCACACCCAAAATCTCACCTCGTGCCTCGCCCGACCTAGCAGCAGGAGTGGGGACGTTTGGTAGACAAGGAAACGCACGTTAACGGCAGCTCAACTCCTAATTTAGCGTTACAATTGTTATCCGATCTGGCATTTCTAGGTATAAGATTCTTGGATGTTGTTTTATAATCAAAGCTACGAAACCTTTAAATACCTCCCGTGATTTTGTTGTTACCAAGTTTTCCACTTTCATGATGTAGTGAACTAAGCCTGAGGTCAAATCCTGACCTTAAGGACCTTATGGGACGGAAACTGTAGTGAACTAAGCCTGAGGTCAAATCCTGACCTTAAGGACCTTATGGGACGGAAACTGTCATTTCATTGATTTGAATCCAGAAATACAGGTTGACCCATCCTGAGACTTTCTTTCTTGAATTGATCAAGTGAAAGAACACTATTTTCTATTATCATTACTATTTTACAAATGTTTGATAATCAAAGTGTTTTTAGTTCAAACCATTTTTAGATGTTGCAGTGAACTAATCATTTTTAATTCAACTGTGAAACAGTAATAATGATTTTAATCCTCATGCAAAGTAGAATTCATGTTAAGGTCTGTTACAGAGTAATTATGCATTTTCTGATTTTCTGTCTTTGAATGAGCAAGTGTAAGTTGGTCCAAGGTTGGAGTCAAACGCAAACAAGTTGTTGGAACGAACTGTCATGTTTTTAAATCCTCTCAGACGTAAATAGAGAAGCTGGCACCTGTTTTCACCCAACTCGTCCAAACATTTCTCTCTCTGTCTCTAAAAACATTTTCAATCTGTTCCAAAACACTTTCTGTTTTTCTGACTCCTAGTGACCTCTTACGTCACAAAAACACACCCCTGTCTGGTCGATATTGACCAATCAGGAACCTCCCAAATGAACCGGAAGTAGAGCTGTCGGTACTTCCTAGTTCAAACGAGTCGAGTCGGGTGGAGAGTTTGCAGCTTCAGTCGTTTGGGAGAACAGAAGTCCAGCATGATCCAGAGCTCTTCCGAGTCCTGTGGGAATTATGCAATCTTCCACATCTGAGTGGAACTTCTGAAGGACTCCACTCATGTGAAGTCCACTCGTGAGGTGAACTGTTGTTGATGAAGTCCCGCCACCACTCCGGACGGTTCTCTGCCATCCTACGGAGACGCTGGACCGGTAGCTTAACTGGAGCTCCGTTTCCACTGATTCATCGTCAGAGAGGTAACGAGTCGAGTTTACTACCGAGCGTACTGAGGAAAGCTGGGTTCGAATGGAGGGTGCCGTTCTGTTCAACACTTTTCACTCACACACACCATCTCCCTCCCTCTAAACTTCATCTTTCCATCTTTAAACTCTTCTATCTGCTAGCAAATTAATCCAGATATTTCCAGAAATGTCTGTGGTGAAGCAAGGTTTTCAACCATCGCCGTATGGTTAATCAAATTGTACAACTTGCTAAATTAGCCATGTTGTTGTTGAAATTGTTTTGCCAAATTAATGTAAATGTGTGATGTTAAATTTTGATTCTGTAAATAAATGACCACGTTCATTTTGATGGGTCAAAGATAATTAACGTCTCACGTTACATTTTATTAAATTCAATGCACGACATTATACAGTCCAGAAAAATGAAAGAATCCGTTTAATTTATGAATATATACAGCATATGTTCATCTACAATGAAGAAAGGGGTGTTGAAATAAGAATCCAGAATTTTACGTTTTGCTTTGCTTTAATCCATGATTTTGCAGGGGAAATAGTGGTATGCACAATCCAACAATGATTACATTTGATTACAAAGAGGATACGTAGTGATTAATACTCAGAGTTTAGTTATATTCCAGAGGTTTATCTTTCTTGGGCAAAGCAGTTCTACGTTTCTGGGGGAAGCTGGAGGGTAGCTGTAGGTTTGTTCCGTTTGGCCCCAGATACTTTCCTTCTGGCCCGCCATACCCTAGGCGGTCGTCCTGACTCACTCAGACGCTCCAAAATCTCCACAGTTTCCCCACATTCTCTACCTGCCCCAATACGTTATCTCTCACCACATTAACCATCCTCTGACAACTCCAAGCAATCGAATTTAAAATATAATTGATCTTTCTGAATGCAATTTGCAATCTACCGCTCTGAACTGAGATACATTTTTATAAAGGGCAATATTTGGGAGACATCTTCTTACCATTTGCCTTTCGGTGGAATTCCTGAAAATTACGGCTTAGCAAGAAGCAGATTTCCCCACTCACACCTGAATGGGTCCGTCTCTGGTCCTACAGTTGGGTCAGGTTCAGACTTCTGGGCATCTAGGATGTCTTTTTTAATGGACCAGGTTAACAAACCGACCACACAAGATGAGGGTAGAATGTTTGGTTCCTGTTCGGTGTCCTCTGGTGGTGAGAACTGGCGAGACAGGGTTTAAGGATTCACATTTTTGGAGCCGGGTCTGAAAGTTAATACAAAGTTAAATCTCATAAAAAACAATGACCATCTAGCCTGTCTGGGGTTTAATCTCCTGGCCTCGCGGAGATAAGTGAGGTTCTTGTTATCAGTCCAAATGAGGAATGGTGTGTCTGTGCCCTCAAGCTAGTGTCACCACTCCTCCAAGGCCAACTTGACGTCATTGAGCTCACGGTTGCCTACATCGTAGTTCTGTTCAGCAGAGGAAAGGTGTCGAGAGAAGAACGCACAGGGGTGCACTTTGTTGTCAATATGTGACCTTTGAGACAAAATGGCTCCTACGCCAGTGTCTGATATATCAACCTCAAGAATAAACTGTCTCTTAGGATGAGGGTGACAAAGAATAGGGGTAGAGGAAAAAAGTATCTTTAGCTTCCAAAAGCCGTTTTTGTCTCATGAGTCCACTTAAAAGTCTGTAGGGTGGAGGTCAATTGGGTGAGAGGATCAGCGATCCTGCTGTAGTTCTTGATGAACCTATGGTAAAAGTTGGCAAAGCCCAGAAATCGCTGCAGCTGCTTCCATGTCTCAGGTGTTGGCCATTCCACCACTGCCTGCATTTTCTCAGGGTCTGTGCGGTATTGTCCTCCTTCAAAAATAAAGCCCAAAAAGGAGACAGATTATATATGAAATTCACATTTTTTGGCTTTAACGTACAGTTGGTTCTCATATAATCGTTGTAAGATGGTTCTGACGTGGTGAATGTGTTGTTCTTCATCCCATGAGTAGATTAATATGTTGTCCAGGTACACAAATACAAAAATGTTCAAAAAGTCTCTCAAAATGTCGTTAACCAATGTTTGAAAAACTACAGGGGCATTGATGAGACCAAATGGCATGACTAAATACTCAAAATGTCCCAGGGGGGTCTTAAATGCAGTCTTCCAATCATCACCTTCCTTGATTTGGATGAGGTGATAAGCGTTACGGAGATCCAATTTGGAAATTATTTTAGCAGAGTGCAATTGCTCATGGATAGAGTCTATTAGTGGTAAATGGACTGTACTTATATAGCACCTTTCTGTCTTATTTCAAGACAATCAAAGCACTTTACACTACAATCTGTGCCTCATTTACCCATTCATACAGCACTCTACTAGATCTCTACAAAGCTAATTGAACAAATCATTATAAAGAGACTAATCAGTGCTTTATCACATTCATACACTGAATGGACACACATCAGAGGCTATGAGGGGTTCACTGTTTTGCCCAGGGACACTTCAGCATGTGACTGCTGGTGGATTTGAACCACCAACTCTCCCATTAAAGGACGACTGCTCTAACCACTCAGCCCCAGCCACCCCAGCCGCCCACTAGAACAGCAACCGACTTGCTTTCTTGATCAACAATAATGGTGGTGTTAAGTTCCAAGCGAGAGACAGGAGAAGAAGAATAGTTTCTCACCAATATCTCCTCTCTTATTGGTGAGAGGAGCCATTTCCCAAGAGCGGGCAGCGAACAATAAAATGTCCTTGATCCCTACAGTAGATGCATGCTTTATTGTTAATTCTTCGTTGTCTTTCTTCTGGAGAGAGGCGAGTGCAACCCAACTGCATTAGTTCTGGTTCTGAGTCGGGTTTGTACTCGAGCGTTAGTGCAGGTTGTTGTCTCAGTGTAGAGTGAAACCCAGAAGCAGTGGAACTCTGGGAAGCGTAGTCTCTTCTATTGAAAACAGGTCAACGTTTTGACGTAGAGGGAAAACCTGAAGTAGGTGAATTCTGGGAATCGTAGTTTCTTTCCCACCTTCGTTCTTGTAGCTGATTATCGATACATGTAGCTAACTGAATTAATTCGTCTAAACTTTGTGGCTCTTCTAGTGCCACCAAATGGTCTCTTATGGAGTTGGAGAGAGAGTGTAAGAAAGTACCTCTGAGTGCAACCTCTCCCCACCCGGTTCGGGTGGCATTGATTCTAAACTCCAGAGCATGAGCTGTAACAGAGCGTCTGCCTTGTCGAAGGGTGAGTAGACGTTTTACTGCTTCTGCTCATTGGAGGGGTTGATCGAACATGCACATGAATTCTTCTAAAAGGGAGGAAAGGGTTAAGGTACTGACAGGGTGAGAGGATAAATGAGCATGAGCCCAACGAAATGCGTCCCCTTTAGCTACGTGATGAAAAAGGAGATTTTAGCAGCATCTGAAGAATAAAGACTGGGTGCTCTCTGAAACGTTAGTTCACACTGAAGTACGAAACCCCCACACAGTTCAGGCTCTCCACTAAAATGTTCAGCCGGTTTTAAATTTTGCTCTGTGATGGTCATTTGGGGAGGATTATAAATAGGAAGACTGACCTCAGGTGTAGGTGTTGCAGCAGGTGGCAGGAGCTGAGTCATCCCTTGTTTGATTGAAAACAACATGCTGCCCAGTTCCTGGAGATTAGACTGGTTAGTCTGTTGCAGGTTTAACAAGCGTTCAAGAGTAGCTTCATTTTTCTCAACTCTGTGTAACATAGCCTGAAGAGTAAGTTGGTTCTGTTCAGATCCGGAGTCTTTCAGGGGTACTTGGTTTTGCTGGGACATTCTTGTTATGATTGCGGGTGTACCCAGATGAAAGACCAGAACTGAACAGAGACCAGGACTCAGATAATCGTTTACAGTGTTTATTTATATCAGCTTCTGGTAAGATGGCGCCCGTGTACATGGCTTGCAATCCACCCCTTGCTGATGGTGTTCGGATTATTTTTGTTTTGTTCATTTTTTATCTGTGATATAAACCCACTGCTGATGTATGACCGACAACAGCTTCTGGATCTTTGTTTTTCTGTCACTGATGTCACTTATTTGGAACAAAAATAATCCGAGCACCATGGGCCCCCCCCCCCCCTCCTCCCCCCTGCTGGCGGACATGCTAGCTTACCTCCGCTGCGCTCCTCACCTCCCTGCCGGGAGACATCGCTTCAGACACCAGGGAAAACGTGCTGGACGGCTGGTAAAGCTTAAAGCCCTGCGCGATGCAACTTCCTCTCCAGCTGGTGGTCATGGTTTCCATCGCCAGCATCCCGCGTGCCCGGACCAGGTAAACAACGGGAGTTGTCAGCTGGTGTGCAGCTCGGACCGACTCGGAGGGGCTGTTATTGAAAACCTGAGGCCAGTGATGCGCGCAAACTTCACTGCTGCTAGCTCCACTTTGGACAGTATCCGGATGTGTTTGGTCAACGCAAGATCTGTGACCAACAAAACTTTTATCCTCAGGGACTACTTTCAAGAGCATGAGTTGGACTTTTTCTACATCACAGAGACTTTGATGTCTCCGGGTGAGTCCACAGCCTTGACGGAATTATTGTCACCGAACTGTCTGTATTTTAACACCCCACGGCCATCAGGCCAGCGCAGTGGTGGATTATTAACAATATTCAAATCAACTTTCGACTGTAAACAACTGCCCATCCCAGTTTCCCATGCCAGCTTTGAGCTGAGCACCTTTGAACTCAGCCTATCGCCTCCAACGTTATTTGCACTCGTCTACCGCCCACCTGACTCTAAGGATTTATAAATGAGTTTTCTGACTTCTTGGCTGAAATCACACCAAAATATGAACATGTTTTCATTATTGGGGACTTTAATTTTAATTTTATTAGACTCATTTAATCTAACTCAGCATGTAAACGGTCCCACCCAAGAGTGCGGACACACACTAGACCTTGTTTTAACATGTGATGTGACTATCCTGATGCATGCTCAATAATCCAGGTAGAAAAATCCAAAAAAGTTCAATCTGGTCCTCTGGACATTCAAAAAAACAAAA
>NC_056515.1:6707418-6720845 GCF_014905685.2 Nematolebias whitei
ACATGGATATGATGTTTGTAAAGGACATAATGAGTTATGTTATCGAGTGTAAGGATGGTACTTTTCTGTGGCCCGGTTTGTGTCTGTTTCCCTTGTACTCCCTCATTAGTTCCATTAGTGCCACCTGTGTCTCGTCCCAGCTGTTTGTTATCACGTCTCGTCTTGTCTCGGTATTTAAGCCATCCGTTCTGTCTTGTTCTTCGTCGGGTCGTCTTCGTTGGGTACTCTTCGTTGGGTCTCCTGAGTCTTTCCCTGAGTCTTCCTGGTTCCTCGAGTTCCCCGTGTCTCTCGTGTCTCCTGAGTTCCCCGTGTCTCCTTCCTATGTTCATGTAAGTTTTG
The DNA here is from genome assembly GCF_014905685.2 of Nematolebias whitei. Taxonomy (NCBI): domain Eukaryota; kingdom Metazoa; phylum Chordata; class Actinopteri; order Cyprinodontiformes; family Rivulidae; genus Nematolebias; species Nematolebias whitei. The sequence goes on from NC_056515.1 coordinate 6,707,758, forward strand.
CTGCCCTGTCAGCTTGTTTATTTTGTACTTTTCGTTTATCATTAAAATCCTATTTTTGTATCTCTGCCGAGTTGAGTCCCTGTTCTGCACTCTGGGTTCGCTCCTGACACAAATCCTGACATCGAGCTGTTCACATATATTTGTAATTTATCATTTTCAAAAGGAATATTTCCAGACAATATGAAAGTAGCTAAGGTAGTTCCTCTCTTTAAAAATGGTGATAAATGTGTGTTCAATAATTATAGACCAATATCCTTATTACGACAGTTCTCAAAAATTCTAGAAAAACTATTTGTGACCAGATTAGATAAATTTATTACTAAACAAAACATTCTAAGTAGTAGTCAGTATGGGTTAGAGCAAAGAAACTCTACATCAATGGCTCTCATGGAATTAATAGAACAAATAACTACTGCTGTCGATCAAAAGCAATATTGTGTTAGTATTTTTGTTGATTTAAAAAAAGCATTCGATACTATTGACCACACTATTCTCCTTGGAAAATTAAATAAATATGGTATAAGAGGACCAGCATTACACTGGGTATCTAGCTATTTAAAAGATAGGAAACGATTTGTACAAATAAATGGTATAAGATCTGACCTCTGCAATATCACTTGTGGAGTTCCTCAAGGCTCTGTACTTGGACCAAAGTTATTTATTTTATATGTGAATGACTTAGTGAATGTATCAGGACTCCTCAAATGTGTCCTTTTTGCAGATGACACCACATTTTTCTGTTTGGGTAAAGATGTAAAACGGATGTTGGAATTGATGAAGACAGAATTTGATAAAATACAAACTTGGTTTAAACTTAATAAAGTATCATTAAATTTAGATACAACTAAATACATTCTATTCAGTAACAAAAAAAGAACTGTTGATAATCCATTTAAAATTGAGGGTGTTGAGATTTGTAGAGTTAATGAGATTAAATTTTTGGGCGTAATCATTGATGAACAGCTAACGTGGAAAAATCACATAACTTCTGTAAGAACAAAAATATCAAAATTTATTGCAGTACTATACAAAGTCAGGAATTCTTAAATGATAAAGCTTTGTACATGTTGTATAACACAATCATTGTTCCACATTTAATCTATTACATTGATGTTTGGGGGAAAGCGTGTAAAACATTTACAAAACCTATTTTTATTTTACAGAAAAGAGCTATAAGAATTATCACCAGAAAGCATTACAGTCACCCATCAAGCACATTATTTTATTAACTGAAGTTATTGAAGTTCCATGATTTGGTAGATTATAGTATTTTATCAGTTATGTATAGGGCTCAAAATAACACATTACCATTAAATATTCAAAGAAATTTTGTTAAAAGACAAAGTTGTTATAATCTTAAGGGGATAGAGATATTTGTCAAACCAAATTTCAGAACTAGTCTAAAATGAAGGTCTACCTCAATCCAAGGAATTGGATTGTGGAATGGTCTAGAGAGTGATGTTAAAAATGCCAAGTCAATGTGTACATTTAAGAAAAAGATCAAAACTGGATTGTTAAAATATATATATATGAAGTAGTTTAGTGTGTTTTTTGTATTAGAATTAGAAAAATTAGAAAGAGTTATTCAATTTGTTCTGTTACTTGAAAATTATTATGATTGAAATAATTGTTTGAAAAAAGGGGCAGATATAATAAGATTTTTTTCTTTTTTCTGCTGCCTGTCCTTTTAAATCTTTTGTATCTTTTTTATATTGTTATGGAATTGTTTTGTACTTTTTTTAAATGAAACTTTATACCATACCATAAAAAAATATATATAAAAAAATCACAACAGAAGTCATCTCAGGACACTGAAAAGAAACATTCATATTTAAAAATAATAATTTAACACTATTTATCTGAGGAGCAGACTCTGATGATCAAGAAACCTTTACCAGAACCAGGATCAGGACAAGCGGCCATCTGCTTTGACCAGCTGGGTTTGGTAGGAACAGATACACAATGGCGGGTCAAGAAAAACATGTTAAGATAGAAATAGTATCAAACAAAAACGCACGCACGCACACACACGTTTTTTTTTTTAATGTAAGTATATGTATATATGTGTATATGTGTATTTATATGAATATATGATCACTGATCAAAAACATTAAAATAAGAATTACTTCCTCATCTGTGAACCTCTGATCTTGGCAATCTCCACCAAATCTTTGGTCCTCCACACCCCTGGATCATCAACCCCTCATCAAAACCTAGAAAAGACAAGTACGAACAAGAACTTTTCCAAAGAGTAATTATAAATATCCTTGTCAAAGCAACAATTTTCAGTCAGGTCATCTGGACAGTTTCTTTTTTTGCTGAAGCGTTTCACCTTCCATTCGGAAGGCTGCAACATAACTGGTTTGTTTCACTTTGGAGTAAGCTGTTTGGGGGAAGAATCAGTTTTGTTGTGTTTCCTTGACTGATGAAGCCTTCTGGATGGAAGGTGAAACGTTTCAGCAAAATGAAAAAGTCCAGTTGACCTGACTGAAAATTGTTGGATTGTATACCTGGATTATTGAGAATGAACATTTTTTGATCCTTGTCAAAGGATCATGTTTATACTCTCCTTCTCAGAATTAGTGCCTTGGGACCTTCATCTTCATCTTCCTTGTGTAAATTATCCTTTTAACTTTTTTGCCATTCTGTGTCAGACTCTTTGGTCTATTTGCTGTCCTGAAACATGTCCGTTATGTTTCACCATCAGGAAAACACCTGTGAATGTGAGAAAGTGTCCCATCAACATTCATATAATCCACCTTTCTGACTCTGTATTAAAAGGTTTTAAATGTCATCGACTTTGTGGCCCCGGCCTCCATGTTCTGATTTCTGCAGCAGCTCAATGCTTTCAGTGTCCCAGAAAATGCTGTTTGGCATTTATATTCCTCATCACACCTTCCCATGTGACTGTGCTTGTCTGTGTCCCTCTGAATAAACCCTTTAAACATGCCAAAATGCTCAGATTACAGGACTCAAACTGTGAGCACAGAAACAGATATTTTCATCTAAACACACTTAGTTATTAAGAAAAAGATTAGACTGCTGCTGCAGCTGACAATCGGTGAATTCTCAAGTTGGTTTCCTTTAATACCAACTTTATGGATTATTAAATATACATGAAACATTTTGCAGTGACAAATCAGCTGTGAAATGTTTATACGCCAACCTAAAAAATATAGAGGTTGGGGAAACTCTACCAGGAGCAATACAATGTTATAAATAGTTTAGTTACATGGGGTGCTATGTTTAGATAGTATTTACTGTCCAAATATTTTATACATTAAATTTGAACTGTGGATATTGTGTTTTTTACTCAATTAAGAAATGTTTTACTGTTTAATGATGTGTGACCAGTGTGATGTAAATAACTCAGTCATAGCTGCTGCCTGGCTTCTTCTATGTGTTAGGAGTGCGCGGGGAACCCAGATGATATGAGACCCAGAACGAGGCAGACACAGGGGAAATACAAAAGAACAGTGTTTATTATGTACAGTGAATTTAAAGTGTCCACAGGCTGCTTCACAGGGGCTCCTGGAAAGAGGGACGACAGGTTAATAGTTGTCCAACGGGGAAGGCCAGAGTGGTTGGTTTAATGAGCGTTTAACCTTACAGTCCAAAACCCGAGGAGGTGAGCTGGTCCTTCAGTCCAAGGAGAGCGAGCAGCAGAGGGAAATCCAACAAGGGTCCAAAGGGAAACGAGAAAGGCTGGCAACTGGAGGCAAAGAGGCACGAGGGATACCTGACAGGCCGAGGGATCCAGATCAGGTCAAGAGGGAATCCAAAAAGTACGAGGAACCAGGAAACTGGAAAAAAGAGCAAAGGTGAACAAATTCTTTTCACCAAGACATTTGCCTCACAACAGTACTATACCATAAGAGGTGATATGCTCCAGCGTTGAGTCACACCGGACTGCAGCCTTAAGTAGATGGAGAGGCTCATCAGGCTGATGGCCGCCAGGTGTTGGTAATCAGCGGCCATCAGCAAGGCAGGCTGCAGGCAGTGGGACCCTTACAGTACTCCCCCCTCAAGAATCGCCTCCTGGCGACCTGAGGCGCTTCTCGGGGTGGTCTCTGTAGAACCTGGAAATGAGGCTAGGATCAAGGATGAAGGACCTGGGGATCCATGACCTCTCCTCAGGACCGTACCCCTCCCAATCGACCAGGTATTGGAACCCCCTACCCCTGCGTCGCACGTCCAAGATGGAACGGACAGAGAACGCAGGGTGGTTGTCGATCAGGCGGGGCGGCGGACGGAGGTCAGATGGAGGACACAAGGGACTGAGGGAGACAGGCTTAACCTGCGAGACATGAAAGGTTGGGTGTATTCGCATGGCCCTGGGAAGCTGGAGGCGGACCGCATAGGGATTAATGATGCGGGTGATGGGGAAGGGACCAATGAAGCGGGGGGCCAGTTTGCGAGGGGTGTCCCGCAGCTTGATGTCCTTGGTGGACAGCCAAACCTGCTGGCCGACCTGGTAGGCGGGCGTCTCCGAACCGTGGCGGTCAGCAAACCGTTTTGCCTGGGCTGCGGTCCTAAGGAGGGCCGCCTTGGCCTGGCGCCAGATGCGACGGCAACGCCTAAAATTATGCTGGACGGACGGGACCGAACAGTCTGTCTCGGAATCTGGAAACAAGGGAGGATGGTAACCAAGGGAGGCCTCAAAAGGGGACATGCCGGTGGCAGAGGAGCGGAGGAAGTTGTGGGCATACTCCACCCAAACCAAGTGCTGGCTCCAGGACGAAGGATTGGACTCGACCAGGCAACGCAGTGTGGACTCCAGCTCCTGATTGCAGCGCTCAGCTTGTCCATTAGCCTGAGGATGGTAACCAGAGGTGAGGCTAACGGACGCCCCGAGCGACTTGCAAAAGGAGTGTCAGACCTGGGAAACGAACTGCGGGCCTCGGTCAGAGACTATGTCCGATGGAATCCCATGGAGCCTAAACACATAGAGGGTGAGCAAGTGGGCAGTTTCAAGGGCAGAGGGGAGCTTAGGGAGGGGGACAAAATGAGCGGCCTTAGAAAAGCGGTCGACCACCGTGAGGATGGTGGTATTGCTGTCAGATGGGGGAAGACCAGTCACAAAATCAAGGGCGATGTGGGACCAAGGGCGACTAGGGGTCGGGAGGGGGAGCAGAGGGCCAGCCGGGGGTTGAGTACCTGACTTGTTCTTGGCGCAGACAGGGCAGGCAGAAACGAAGTCCTTGATATCGTTGTTCATGGAGGGCCACCAGAAATGGGTCTTGGTGAGGGAGAGCATGCGGTTGACTCCAGGGTGGCAAGAAAGTTTATTAGAATGTAGCCATTGGAGCACTTGGGACCGCACGCTGGAGGGAACGAAGAGAGTGCCGGGGGGACCACCACCTGGATCAGGTTCAGAGAGGAGGGCCTGTTGAATGGTGGCGGTGATGGGCCAAGAGAGAGAACCAACGATGCAAGAGGAAGGGATAATGGAGTTAGAAGCCTCGGGCGAGTCAGGAGGAGCAAACTGCCTGGACAGGGCATCAGGCTTAATGTTCTTGGAGAAAGGTCAGAACAAAATTGAAACGGTTAAAGAAAAGCGACCAACGGGCCTGACGGGGGGTCAGACGCTTGGCGTTCCGAAGGTAAATTAAGTTTTTGTGGTCCGTCCAAATCAAAAAAGGAGTCTCAGTGCCTTCTAGCCAGTGCCGCCATTCCTCAAGTGCGAGTTTGACTGCCAACAGCTCGCGGTTGCCCACGTCGTAATTACGTTCTGCCTGAGAGAGACGACGAGAGAAGAAGGCGCAGGGATGGACCTTGTTGTCCAGAGGAGATCGCTGGGAAAGGACCGCCCCAACCCCAGTGTCGGAGGCGTCCACCTCCAAGATGAACTGGTGCGCGGGGTCAGGGTGGCAGAGGATGGGCGCCGAGGAAAAGAGGGACTTAAGTCTTGAGAAGGCGGCCTCAGCCTCCGGGGTCCAGTGAAAGGCTCGGGCGGTTGAAGTGAGCTGAGACAGGGGGGCGGCGACACGACTGTAATTCTTAATAAACCGCCTATAGAAATTTGCAAAACCCAGGAAGCGTTGTAACTGCTTCCTGGACTCGGGGGTCGGCCAGTCGACTACCACCCTGGTCTTCTCAGGGTCGGTTCGGCAACGACCTCCCTCAAAAATAAAATCTAAAAATGAGACAGTGGAGGTGTTAAACTCACACTTCTCTGCTTTAACGAATAATTGGTTCTCCAGCAGCCGCTGAAGAACCGTGCGAACGTGGGCCGTGTGTTGAGCGGGGTCGCGGGAATAAATAAGGATGTCTTCTAGATAAACGAAAACAAAATTACCAATGAAGTCGCGCAGGACGTCATTAACGAGCGCCTGAAAAACAGCGGGGGCATTGGTTAACCCAAAAGGCATAACTAAGTACTCGAAATGGCCCAAAGGAGTGCGAAAGGCTGTCTTCCACTCGTCGCCCTCTTGAATACGGACGAGGTGGTACGCGTTTCGAAGATCGAGTTTAGAAAAACAGGAAGCAGACTGTAACTGTTCCTGAAGAGAATCAATGAGAGGAAGTGGATATTTATTCTTAATGGTTATATTATTTAAGCCACGATAGTCTATACATGTGGAGTGATTTATCTTTTTTGGAAACAAAGAAAAAAACGGCTCCCACAGGGGAGGTCGAGGGTCTAATAATGCCTGAGGTAAGAGATTCATTAATATAGTCTGACATAGACTCTCTCTCGGGACCAGAAAGGTTGTAGAGTCTCCTTGATGGCAAGGGGGCGCCAGGTAATAAGTCAATCGCGCAGTCATAGGGACGGTGAGGAGGAAGTGACAAGGCGTGTTGTTTACTAAAGACGGCCGCCAGGTCGTGGTATTCAGCAGGGACCGAGGTAAGATCGATCTCCTCTAGAGGAGGCGTGCCTCGAGGGAACTCTTTAACGGCGAAGTGCAGACAGTTGCTGAGGCACTTGTCGCTCCATTTATCAATACAGCCACGCTCCCAGTTAATAACTGGGTTATGGTTACGAAGCCAGGGGAAACCTAAAATTACTCGGGGTGTACGAGAATTGAATATAAAGAAATCTGTCATCTCGTGGTGATTTCCAGAGATAACGACATGTAGCTCGGTGGTTTTTAAATTAATACGGGTCAACGTGTCTCCGGTTAAGCCGGCGACAGAAATTGACGGAATCTCGCGAGTGGATAGAGAATACTCTTTAACTAAATCGGCGCTAATCAAATTTTGTTCAGCACCTGAATCGATGAGAGCAGAAAATTAGAAACGACGGTTCTGTGTCTGAATGACCATGGGAAGTAATAGTTTGAATGGGGAGGTTAACGCAGACGTTCCCATTAGTAACTCCCGCTTTACTGGTGGAAGTTCTCGTTTCCCCGAAACGGACAGTGGGGCAAAAAATGACCGGGATTACCACAATAAATGCAGAGACGGGCAGATACACGCCGCTGTCTCTCTGCAGGAGTCAGCCGTGCGCGCCCCACCTGCATAGGCTCGGGGGAGCAATCCCGTGAGGGAAAAGAAGATGATTGGCTGTGACCAGGAAACAAGGAAGACTGGGAGTTGTAGTTCACAGGGGATTGTTTTGGGGAAACGGACTCATAGCGAGGGGTCGTAAACCCGGAAGTGGAAGGATTATGGGATACGTAGTGCAGAGGTGCAGGCTTGGGCTCACCTGGAGGAGTCGAAAACCCGGAAGTCGAGGGTCGATGGGAATTGTAGTTTGCCTCTCTCCTTCTCTCCCGGAAACGGTCATTGATTGAGATGGCAAGGTCTATCAGTTTGTCGAAAGTCTCGGGTTCATCTCGCGTGGCCAGCTGGTCTTTGAGAAAATCAGACAGATCGTTAAGGAAAATACCTTGGAGGGCGGGCTCGTCCCATCCTGTTTGGGCAGCAAGGATCCGAAACTCCAGAGCGAACTCCGAGGCATTACGACGGCCCTGTCGTAAATTCAACAACCGCTTGGCGGCATTTGATGCCTGCAGGGGACGGTCAAAAATCCTGCGAAACTCTCGAAAAAAAAGTTCATAGGAAGCAGGGGGGTTATCATGGCTCAAGAGGAACGAGTGAGCCCACCGGAGAGCGTTACCTTTAAGCTGGCTTATGAAGAAGGTGATTTTGGCCGTGTCCGACGAGAACTGGGAGGGAGCCCCCTCGAAGGCGAGTCGGCACTGGAGCAAGAAGCCGCCACATTGGTCAGGGTCTCCGGTGAAGAACTCAGATGGCTTAACGAAGATATGTTGGACAGGAGGAGTGGGACCAAGAGCCACGGGGGCTGGCGGAATGACTGGAGCTGAGGAGGCAGAAGCTTGCAGCTGACGTTTAATGGAATAAATCATACCTCTGAGCTCCTGAAGGTTGGACTGGACCGTTGTCTGGTGAGTCAGCACCTGATGAATAACTTTGTCCATCCTGTTGATCCGCTCCTCCGCGGGAACAGGGGGTGTCTGCTCGCTCTTGGTCTCATTCTGGGTCTTTTGTGGCTGGAGCATTTCTGTTAGGAGTGCACGGGGAACCCAGATGATATGAGACCCAGAACGAGGCAGACACAGGGGAAATACAAAAGAACAGTGTTTATTATGTACAGTGAATTTAAAGTGTCCACAGGCTGCTTCACAGAGGCTCCTGGAAAGAGGGATGACAGGTTAATAGTTGTCCAACGGGGAAGGCCAGAGTGGTTGGTTTAATGAGCGTTTGTCCTTACAGTCCAAAACCCGAGGAGGTGAGCTGGTCCTTCAGTCCAAGGAGAGCGAGCAGCAGAGGGAAATCCAACAAGGGTCCAAAGGGAAACGAGGAAGGCTGGCAACTGGAGGTAAAGAGGCACGAGGGATACCTGGCAGGCCGAGGGATCCAGGTCAGGTCACGAGGGAATCCAAAAAGCACGAGGAACCAGGAAACTGGAAAAAAGAGCAAAGGTGAACAAATTCTTTTCACCAAGACATTTGCCTCACAACAGTACTATACCATAAGAGGTGATATGCTCCAGCGTTGAGTCACACCGGACTGCAGCCTTAAGTAGATGGAGAGGCTCATCAGGCTGATGGCCGCCAGGTGTTGTAATCAGCGGCCATCAGCAAGGCAGGCTGCAGGCAGTGGGACCCTTACACTATGATGATTAGAGGAAAATTCATACCTGATAATTTGATCTCCTTTCTACAGCAAAAAATCATGAGCAAACACAATGGCCCAGATTCATCAGTGTGTGTTTTGTGGTTACAATATCAGATTTTATTAATTCATCTAAAACACAAAGCTCTTGCAAAGAGAACTGTGTGACACATTTGTATTGCTAGTTTTCTCAGAGTGTGATTAACTGAAAGCCAGGCAGACTCAAGACACAGAAGGTAAGGAATAAAAAAAAATTACAATATTTACAGAGCTGGACTTGAGAGGAAATGGGTGAGTATCTGTGGAAGCAGAATTAAGATAGTAGGAGCTTTCTTTAAGGCACATGATCTTCTGGAAAGTTACTATATAAACAGAGGAGGCTTTTACTCCGGTTGTAGGTGTTCAAGCTTGGAAGGGAGGGTAAGATTTGAGGTTACAGGAAGGTGAGTATGGTAGGTGAGATTCACACGTTGGTGTAAGAGAGTGTCAGGTCGGACCAGGATGAAGAAGTAAGTGAGAGATATTTCCAGTGTCATGTCCATATGAAAAGGACTGGTTTTATGGTGATGGTCCAAGACAAACTCAGACTGGAGGAAAAAGGTAAGTCTCAAACAAACATGAAGAACACAAGAAACAGGTTCTCATCTGCAAAGAGCACAAAGAAAACAGGATTGAATTCACATTATCTTAAATTACTCTAGGAACTCTGATTGCTCACTGAATACCACAGATTAGACAATGTCTCAGCATTGTCCTCTGGCTGCCTTGGCCCTTAAATACAACAATATGATTAATTAGTGAAATGAACCACTGCTGAAATGAAGAAAACTCCTCCCTGCCACTAAGGAGCAACACAAAGGTGATGTGAACACAAACATCACTGGAATCTGTACACTTTGTGCCTCAAACTTAGTTGTCAGTCAAACAGCATCTCTCTGCATTGACACAGTTTAGCCAAACTTGATTGAAATGTTAGGATTCATTCAGAGACATATGTTAATGTAAATAATCAGGACTAAAAGCATTTGGTTCTCAAAGCTCATCACTGTCTGTGACACACAATTTGCATGAACTAGATAGATGGATGGATAGTTAGATAGATAGATAGATAGATAGATAGATAGATAGATGGATGGATGGATGGATGGATGGATGGATGGATGGATGGACGGAGGGATGGACGGACAGACAGACAGACGGATGAATGGATTGATCCAATGTATGTCCAATGTACAGGGTCACTTTTCTAATATCTGCGCCACCATGTAGTATCAGTACTATCAATACTTTGATCATTATGCTTATCCCTACTTCAGTAAAGTAACTTCACTGAATTAAGTCAGATGAAATATGGTCAAAGCAGATGGCCGCTTGTCCTGAGCCTGGTTCTGCTGGAGGTTTCTTCCTTTTAAAAGCAGTTTTTCCTTTCCACTGTTGCCATTGTGCATGCTCAGGATGAGAGACTGCAATTAAATGAAGATTCAACGAATCTGCTGTTTCCTTAGATAGAGAACTTTACTAATTGTATTTTCTATGTATGTGAATGCTCCTGTAAAGTGCCCTGAGACAACTTTGTGTCTCAGGTGCTATATAAATAAACTGAATTGAATTGAAAAATGTGATGAGACCATTCAGACTGAGGTCGTTTTGAAAAACTTTGGATATGGCTTCAATTTAGTATCACATATGAAAATGAACAAGGTTGCATTGAAAAAAAATCTGATTTGTCACATTCAGACTGTCAAAAAAAAAAAAAAGAAGATTTGGGTAGCATTTACCTGCCAGTCTAAAACTGTCTAATGGTGGGTAATATGTATTCCATCACGTCTGGTTGCATCAAAGTGAGACACAGAGCGGATTTTTTTCTAGTTTGTTGTAGTTTGTTTAAATTACAGCTAAACATTTTGAGTCTGACTGAGCAGTTTACACTTTCAGTTCTGCTCATGGCCATGCTGGCACTTTAACAGGTGCTGCCAGCTGGATGAAGCTGAGGACGTGGAGGGTGTCAGATTCAGTCAAAGAACTGTTGGTGTTCTTTAATAATACATGCACTGGGCATCAGATTTCAGCAGGGTTGGTGCACATCACAATCAGTTCGACCCTGCCTTGTTGTCATTCACATCAAATATACATGACAGAGGTTTGGAGGGAGATTCAGTGAGAATGATTTCCTCTGTGTCCTGTTGGAACAGAAATTACCTCCTAGTTTCCTGCCAGCTGCACAACTGGGCATCAAACCCGGTGTGAATCTGTCAACAGAACTAACTTTGTTCACAGACAGCACTGATATATGGAGACATCGACACAGAACCACAGTTTCTTCCTATAAAATATATACTGTACGTGTTGTCAGGAGGCAGCTCTGCAGGGTTTGGTTGATTTACTTCGTTCACTGTGCAGCTTCATGAAATAATAAAGAGAAGGAGACTTTATGAGTAACTGTTTGATGCCTCGAGCCAGATGAGAGCGTATCTGAATATTGTATGTATGTTTATTTAAGCTCCTGTTTAAAAGTTTAACAATCTATACCTATCTACATGCTGAAAAATGTATATCATGTTAGGAAAATAAACTGGTGTCTGTTGTCATCGTTTGTAAATTCAATCTTCAGAATGACTAGGCTGTCAGATAAATGCAACAGGAAGGAGAACAAATTTCCATAACTCTTGTGAACACAAAACCCTCAACATTTCATTTTAGTTGGGCGTAAAGGCAGAGCACTGAGACAAATAAAGGAAGAAAAAGTAGCAACAAGGTTTCCGTGGTAGCTTCTGCACTTTGTGTGATTATTAAAGGCTTGTTGGTCTCATTTGGGTTTTTATTTTAGCCTGCAGTCTCACTCCAATTGATTTCTAACAGAGCCTCGCAATATTGTTTCTAAACAAATGTTCAAGGACAGAATAGCCAGCATGGAATATACCTTATTTTTTTAAAGTTCTTCTTTTGGCCCTCAAACTAGTCTCAGTGAAAGGTTCAGATCGGCAGTCGTGTTGTTCCATGGATCACTTGAAGGTAAGAAAATGAGTGACATTTTACCTGATTAGTACTGTCATTAAAAATGTCATCCTAAAAAGATTTGAGACCTTAGGTTTTGTTAAAGAAATACTGTTTTACTTTCAACATTATTACAGTACATTCTTATTACTTGTGAGCTATCTAATAAGAGGAACAAGGGTGAAGGCTTGCAGCTGTGATCTAACTTAAAGAAGCGTCAAATGCTATTTGAGCATCAGAACTGGACCTAAGTGTCTGATCATATTTTCTCTTAAATCTTCTTCAAAATGGCCCAAATCTTGTCAAACAGCCACTGACCAAAAGGAAGTACCAGCACAGAAGAGCAACATAATCTGGCCAGGACTCTGTGGTCTACACTCATCTCCAGTCCGGATGTCACTCTTTCAGGGATATAGCTGTTCACATTCTTGATAGAGAGGAACAATGGTTGGGGAGAGCAGTGAAGGAAGCCATCGTTGTGAAGATAACCTGTCCATCATTAAACAGGAGTGGAGGCCTCCGTGTTCGTCTGCCTCCTCTTACAATGCTGTTATTGCTAGTATCACTCAGCTCTCTGTGAATAGCAAGTGGCCATCAAGACACTAATGATTGGTTGTTAGACTGATGGTCCTCCTTTTGCATGTGAAAAACTGGTTCTAGCTAATCTAATAAATTAGTCTATAATTCTCCTTTAAGATCTCACCTGTAGAAACTGGAGCCATCTATGTTTATTAAATCTATTATATATTTAGTATATCTGAACTTCAAGGTTACAGTGCCTTACGATAGTATTTGGCCCCCTTGAACTTTTCAACCTTTTGCCACATTTCAGGCTTCAAACATAAAGATATAAAATTAAAATTTTTTGTGAAGAATCAACAACAAGTGGGACACAATCGAAGTGTAATGAAATTTATTGGATGTGTCAAACTTTTTTAGCAAATAAAAAACTGAAAAGTGGGGTGATATAGAAATTATTATTTTAATGCTTTTATGTCAATCTAGACCTA
>NC_056515.1:6720855-6737091 GCF_014905685.2 Nematolebias whitei
CTGTTGCACAGACTGCTTTGATGAAGGAAAAACAGATTTAATTAAATATGTCCTCCTGGCAACCATCAAAACTTGCTTTGATCTGCTCTCACGCGGTCCGGTCAGGGAAGAAGGTATATAAGAAATGTATCAAACAACTTAATCTTGGGAAGTCCGGTGTGGATCAGCACGCGCTGAATTCATGCACCAATTTTGATGTGATTCTTCTTTACCTGGGTCGAAAACGGCTTCCCAGCCAGTGTCACGGTGAGAAGTTATTTCATATCAATCTGTGTGTTAAGAGTGTACATGTTTTTTGCTTGGCTGTTTTCTGTGGCAGGATAATAAAGGACACTTATTACTCCTAGCAGTGACAGCTTCCTCTGTGTCATTTTTTCCTTCTGGTCTGAATATCTGTGCCGACCGTTTCACGAGCCCTTTTGATAAAGAATTTCATAATACATGGGGCGTGCAATATTATTCGGCCCTCTTGCATTAATACTTTGTAGTGTCGCCTTTTGCTGCAATTACAGCTGCAAGTCGCTTGGGGTATGTCTCTATCAGTTTTGCACATCGAGAGACTGAAATTCTTGCCCATTCTTCCTTGCAAAACAGCTCGAGCTCAGTGAGGTTGGATGGAGAGTGTTTGTGAACGTCAGTCTTCAGCTCTTTCCACAGATTCTCGATTGGATTCAGGTCTGGACTTTGATTGGCCATTCCAACACCTGGATATGTTTATTTTTGAACCATTCCATTGTAGTTTTGGCTTTATGTTTTGGATCATTGTCTTGTTGGAAGATAAATCTCTGCCCCAGTCTCAGGTCTTTTGAAGACTCAAATGGGTTTTCTTCCAGAATGGTCCTGTATTTGGTCCCATCCATCTTCCCATCATTTCTGACCATCTTCCCTGTCCCTGCTGACGAAAAGCAGGCCCAAACCATGATGCTGCCACCACCATGTTTGACAGAGGGGATGGTGTGTTCAGGGTGATGAGCTGTGTTGCTTTTACGCCAAACATATCGTTTTGCATTGTGGCCAAAGAGTTCGATTTTGGTTTCATCTGACCAGAGCATCTTTTTCCACATGTTTGGTGTGTCTCCCAGGTGGCTTGTGGCAAACTTTAAACAACACTTTTTATGGATATATTTGAGAAATGGCTTTCTTCTTGCCACCCTTCCATAAAGGCCAGATTTGTACAGTGTACGGCTGATTGTTGTCCTATGGACAGACTCTCCCACCTCAGCTGTAGATCTCTGCAGTTCATCCAGAGTGATCACGGGCCTCTAGGCTGCATCTCTGATCAGTCTTCTCTTTGTTCAAGATGAAAGTTTCGAGGGACGGCCGGGTCTTGGTAGATTTGCAGACATCTGATACTCCTTCCATTTCAATATGATTGCTTGTACAGTGCTCCTTGGGATGTTTATAGCTTGGGAAATCGTTTTGTATCCAAATCCGGCTTTAAACTTCTCCACAACAGTATCCCAGACCTGCCTGGTGTGTTCCTTGGTCTTCATGATGCTCTTGGCACTTTGAACAGAACTCTGAGACTATCACAGAGCAGGTGCATTTATACAGAGACTTGATTACACACAGGTGGATTCTATTTATCATCATCAGTCATTTGGGACAACATTGGATCATTCAAAGATCCTCACTGAACTTCTGGAGTGAGTTTGCTGCACTGAAAGTAAAGGGGCCGAATAATATTGCACGCCCCACTTTTCAGTTTTTTTATTTGTTAAAAAAGTTTGACACATCCAATAAATTTCATTCCACTTCACGATTGTGTCCCATTTGTTGTTGATTCTTCACAAAAAATTAAAATTTTATATCTTTATGCTTGAAGCCTGAAATGTGGCAAAAGGTTGAAAAGTTCAAGGGGGGCAAATACTTTCACAAGGCACTGTATATTCAAACATTTTTTAACAGCATGTTTTCACAAAAACTGTAGTGTACAGATGTGTAACAGTATCAGTGTGTAACACCTGTAGCAACATGGTAAGCTTCTTCTACACCCTGCTCTCAAATGGTGTTAAAGCTAAACTCTAGCTTAAGTATCTAAAACAGTTAAATCTGGTCCTCTGGACATTCAAAAAACAAAGGAAAGCAAAACAACAAATAAAGAAGTTTCATCTTTCATCCGAAAGACTTCCTCAGTCTGAGGTGCTGTATTCAGTTCAGTCTTATAAATAGCACCTTCTCAGAGTGGATCAACCAGTTTTGCTGCTGACAACCAAAACCAGCTGCTCACATGATCAAGAAGGATCATCAGCCTAACAATGGCACCGGGCAATCAAGCTCCTTCAGAAGGCACAGACCCAGCTGCTGAATGAACGGGTGAGACAGACCAATTTTATTATTGAATCCTTGAAGACCAAAGAAGAGCATATTAAACAAAAACTAACTAACAAAACCCATTCGTGCTCCCCTCCGGTGGTGGGCCCCCCTGCCGCCGGTGCATTGGCGGCTCTCAGAAGCTGGGGCTGGGTGGTGGGGTGTGTGCGGGCCCGCCCTGGTGGCTGCCTGCGAGGGTCTGGTTGCCCTGGCTCTGTCGGGCCTCTGTTGGGTGGTGGTATGACCTCGTGACTCGGGGCTTTGTGTCCATGGCCGGATCCACTCTGGAGGGGCGGGTTGCCGGTGGGGCCTGTTGACTCGTTGCTACAGCCTCCTGGGGTTTCTGCATTGTGGTTGCTGGGGATTGCCCGGGGCTTCCCTTTGCTTCTCTCTCAGTGGGGTGCGGGTGTCCCTGTTGGGGGACTCCCGGAGTTCCAGGCTTGGGGACTGCTGTGTATCTGTGGTTCTGGTCTTCCCTTTGTTACCTTCGTGTCCTGTGGGGATGGGTTTATGGGTCCCCACATCCACTATTGAACATTTTTATGGAGAAACCTTATAGTGATAAGCATGCTCACATATGTGTTTAGATTCCGGTGTTTATCAGATGCACACTCAGTTGGGTTGTGGTGGCCATCAAATATATATTTTATTACCATGTACTGTATAAAATACTATCTAATGATGTTATAAGTATCATTATATATGTTGTTTGTTGTTGTGGTTTCTCGGTTTTGTCGTTGTTTTTTTTTTCTTTCCGCAGGTCTAGAGGCAGACTTCAATTATGTTGATTTGTGTTCTCTTTATCCCTCTCTCTCTCCTCTATTCCTATCTCCTTCTTTTCATTTTAACTCTTCTCTCACTTGTCTGCTTTGTTATCTTCTTTGTTTTCCATACCCATGTCCATTACATCTGGAACAAACCCAAAGCATATTCTAATAATTTTGTATTTATAAATCAAATGGAGCATTAAGGCCAGCCATAATGTTCTGTTTGTAAAAGTAAATCTGTTGGGCATCACTTTGACACTCAGACAATACTTCTAAGTGTCACAATGCCGGACAGGACAAGGGAAAAAAAAAGATCCTTCAGAAGGCACAGACCCAGCTGCTGAATGAATGGGTGAGACAGACCAATTTTACTATTGAGGCCTTGAAGACCAAAGAAGAGCATATTAAACAAAAAATAACAACATGCCTAGATCAGACTACACTTCAGCAAGTGATGGACTGTACAGATCAGGCACGCTTTGCAAAGCATATCAAGTCCAAGACTCGACAACAAAACAAGTTTAACTTACTAATAACTTGACACCATCACAATTCCAATAACAACACATTCAGTGTAAGACAACACTCCAGTAGACAATTACATGCCAGGGAGACAGAAAAGTGGGTGAAGACTTTATCTGACACACAGCTCACCTAGCCAGAGACAGAGATTCTTGCCAGGGGACTGAACTTTGCGGTTGCACCAAGAAGAATTCCTCTGGTGGAGATGATCACAGCCACAGAATCAACCATCTGCAACAACAAAAATAAAGAGGGTGAAGCAGAACAACTCAGAATCAAAGTTTCAGCCTGCCTCAGCAATGCCTAACCACCACCTTCCAACATCAGTAGAGAGAAGAGGGATGCACTCACCACTCTTAGAAAGGACAAAAAACTTCATCATCCTCCCAGCAGAAAAAGGAAGGTACACAGTGATTTTGAACCAGAGAGACTATCATGAGAAAGTTATGACACTTTTTAGTGACTTAACCACTTATGAACCTCTGAAAAGAGATCCAGGAAGTGGTTACAAGAAGAAGTTGATAGATTGCCTGACAATTTTGGAACATGTAAAGATGCTCTTATCTGCTGTGCTGTATTGCTCGATGTATCACATCTGTATCTTATCCTTTATCTGTATCTGCTTGGCTACTGGATCTGCTTGTCTTTTGGAATCAACAAGTACAGATTGAACTAAGTCAGAGAATGTATTTGAGTTTTTGTGTACGGGACATGAACTAACAGAGAGCTGCTGGTGTGTGTCCCACCTGATGACAAGATCACTAGTAAACTGGGATGGCAGAAGAAAATAATAAAACAACTCCATAAAAGGACTTCCAGGAAATGAAGGCATCAGTTTAAACTAGTTTAGACAAAGAACTGTAAGAATGTGTGACACGTCTCTGGGTGGAGCTTTTGTGTTTAAATACAGAGGCACCTGAAAGCTCTGGTCAGAAGCGTCTTGGGTTTTTGTTGTATCTCTGTTGCTTTGGGGTAAGAGTGTCTCCTTTCAGCTGAAAGCTTTAATAAATGTTGGTAATACTTTTCAACTTGAATCTCTCTGACTGATTATTGTGTCTTTTCTTCGTGTATTTCTGAACCAATGAGAGGAACAGATGAATAGGCTGAAAAGTCTGAGTTGTTGTGTTGATTTTCCTCGACAAACAGGATAAAACTATGGACTGTTTTCTGTAACACAGACTGTACACAGGGGAGGCCACACCTAGTCTGTATGATTTACCTAAAATCCACAAACAAGGTGTACCTATCACGATGCACACTTCAATCTTTGCTAAAACACTCTTTCCCTGCTTGGTTTCTAGTTTTCTCTATGTTCATTTGGTTTCTGTCAGCTCTGCTTCCTATCTGCAGCTTTCTGTCTGTCACACCTCCTCTCACTGCAGCTCGTTAGTGTTCATGGCAAACACCTGTGCTCTGGTGCTTAAAAGCTTCTCTCCCTTACAGTCTGGTGCCAGAATTTGGAAGAAGTCCTCCAGACACGGTGGGGACGGCGACGCGGGAAAATTTTGAAAGTTTTAAATTTTTGTTTCCAAATATATATACCGTTTTTCTTTTTGAATTTGGTGGTTGGCATAACCTGGAATGAGACTGGATCGGGATGACTACTCAGGTAGATTACAAAGACGATATGGATTTTGATGACTGGACTCCGGTGGTAGAGGAGGAGGAAAAGGTAAGGGAAAAGCTTTGAAAGATGACAGAGAGCTTGGCAGCCATAGTAATAAGAGAAACCTTGACGAGTGTAGTTCAGAGGATGAAAACAGACTGGTTAGAAGGAAAGTGATAAATGAGGAATTTAAGGTCATACTTAAATTCAAGAAAGAAGATGAGAACATGAATCTAAGCCCTATAGCAATATCTAAAGATATAAAACAGAAACTAGATGAGGTGGAGTTTGTGAAAATGCTGTGTGATGGGAATCTGTTGATCAAATGTAAATCTGAAGAACAAAAAATTGGGAACGGCCCCCCTGATCTGAACCAGAGTGGTGTTCTGTTATTGGACTTCTGTGCTCGTCATGGATTGTCAATAACGAACACCTTGTTCAGGCATAAGGGTGTCCATTTGTGCTCTTGGCACCAAGACACCCTAGGCTGCAGTTTGATGATCGACTTTGTCATCGTCTCATCTGATCTGCGGCCACATGTCTTGGACACTCGGGTGAAGAGAGGGGCAGAGCTGTCCACTGATCACTACCTGGTGGTGAGTTGGCTCCGATGGTGGGGGAGGATGCCGGTCAGACCTGGCAGACCCAAACATATTGTGAGGGTTTGCTGGGAACATCTGGCAGAGTCTCCTGTGAGACGGAGTTTTAACTCCCACCTCCGGGAGAACTTCGAACATGTTCTGAGGGAGATGGGGGACATTGAGTCTGAGTGGACCATGTTTCGTGCCTCTATTGTCGAGGCGGCTTACCGGAGCTGCGGCCGCAAGGCTGTCGGTGCCTGCCGCGGCGGCAACCCTCAAACACGATGGTGGACACCGTCGGTGAGGGATGCTGTCAGGCTGAAGAAGGAGTCCTATTGGGCCTTTTTGGCCTGTGGGACCCCGGAAGCAGCTGATGGGTACCGGCAGTCCAAGCGACATGCGGTTTGGGTGGTCGCTGAGGCAAAAACTTGGGCATGGGAGGAGTTCTGAGAGGCCATGGAGAATGACTTCCGCACGGCTTCGAGGCGATTTTGGTCCACCATCCAGCGTCTCAGGTGGGGAAAGTGGTACGCCACCAACACCGTTTATAGTAGGAGTGGTGTGCTGCTGACCTCAACTCAGGATGTTGTGGGTCGGTGGGTGGAATACTTTGAAGACCTCCTCAATCCCCCCGGCACGTCTTCCACTGAGGAAACGGAGCCTGGGGACTCTGGGTCGGGCCCTCCAATCTCTGGTGCTGAGGTCACCGAGGTGGTTAAAAAGCTCATCGGTGGCAGGGCCCCAGGGGTGGATGAGATTCGCCTGGAGTTCCTTAAGGCTCTGGATGTTATAGGGTTGTGTTGGCTTACGCAACTCTGCAATATTGCGTGGACATCAGGGGAAGTTCCCCTAGATTGGCAGACCGGGGGTGGTGGTCCCCCTATTCAAAAATGGGGAAAGTAGAGTATGTTCCAACTAGAGGGGAATCACGCTCTTAAGCCTCCCTGGTAAGGTCTACTCGGGGGTTCTGGAGAGGAGGGTCCGCCAGATAGTCGAACCTCTGATTCAGGAGGAGCAGTGTGGTTTTCGTCCTGGCCATGGAACACTGGACCAGCTCTACACTCTCAGCAGGGTCCTGGAGGGTGCGTGGGAGTTTGCCCAACCGGTCTACATGTGCTTTGTGGACTTGGAGAAGGCGTTTGACCGCGTCCCTCGGGGAACCCTGTGGCAGGTACTCTGGGAGTATGGGGTACCGGGCCCTTTGATATGGGCTGTTAGGTCCCTGTATGACCGGTGTCAGAGCCTGGTCCGCATCGCCGGCAGTAAGTCGGGTCTGTTCCCGGTGAGAGTTGGACTCCGCCAAGGTTGCCCTTTGTCACTGATTCTGTTCATAACTTTTATGGACAGAATTTCTAGGCGCAGCCAAGGTGTTGAGGGGATCTGTTTTGGTTGCCTTAGGATTGCGTCTCTGCTTTTTTGCAGATGATGTGGTCTTATTGGCTTCATCAGATCATGATCTACAGCTTTTGCTGGAGCGGTTCGCAGCCGAATGCGATGTGGCCATGATAAAGATCAGTTCCTCCAAATCCGAGGCCATGGTCTTGAGCCGAAAAAGGGTAGAGTGCCCTCTCCGGGTCAGAGAGGAGGTCCTACCCCAAGTGGAGGAGTTTAAGTATTTTGGGGTCTTTTTCACGAATGAGGGAAAAATGGAGGGTGAGATCGATAGGCGGATAGGTGCAGCATCAGCAGTGAAGCAGGCGCTGTACAGGTCTGTCGTGGTGAAGAGAGAGCTGAGTCAAAAGGCGAAGCTCTCAATTTACCTATCGATCTACGTTCCTACCCTCATCTATGGTCACGAGCTTTGGGTTGTGACCGAAAGAATGAGATCTCGGATACAAGCGGCCGAAACGAGTTTTCTCCGCAGGGTGTCTGGGCTTTCACTTAGAGATAGGATGAGAAGCTCGATCATCCGGGAGGGACTCAGAGTAGAGCCGCTGCTTCTCCACATCGAGAGGAGCCAGTTGAGGTGGCTTGGGCATCTGTTTAGGATGCCTTCTGGATGCCTCCCTGGTGAGGTGTTCCGGACACGTCCCACTGGAAGGAGGCCCAGAGGAAGACCCAGGACAGGCTGGAGGGACTATGTTTCTCGGCTGGCCTGGGAACGCCTCGGGATTCCCCCGGAAGAGCTGGCCCAAGTGGCTGGGGAGAGGGAAGTCTGGGCCTCCCTACTTAGGCTGCTACCCCCGCGACCTGACCCCGGACAAGCGGAAGAAAATGGATGGATGGATGAGAACAAAAAATTTAAGCTATGCAAATTGATAACATTTGCAAAAATGTTGTTAGTGAAAGGAAAATTATGGGAGAAAACAAGGTATCACATGTCCTGATGCATGCTCAATAATCCAGGTAGAAAAATCCAAAAAAGGTCAATCTGGTCCTCTGGACTTTCAAGTAGGTATCACATGGTGTTATCACTGGTATTCCACTTGAGGAAGATCTGGAAAAACTTAAAAGAAATATTCATGATGTTGAAAAACAAAATTTGTAAAGGTTGTTAAAAACAGTAGCTGGGAAAAAGATTGAGAGCCTCTCTGTACTTTTAGAGTTTAATGGCGAAGTTCTTCCTGATAAAAATTGGTTTCATGTGTTTTCCTGTCAGGCCTTATATCCCTCCTCCTCTGCAATGTTACAAATGCCAAAGATACGGTCATGTTGCAGCAGTGTGCAAAGGGAAGCAAAGATGTGCAAAGTATGGTGGAGATCATAGGTATGATGAATGTGGGAAAGATGTACAGTTGAAATGTTGTAACTGTGGAGGTCAACATAGTGCAGCGTTTGGGGGATGTGAAGTAAGGAAAAAGGCAGCAGAAATACCATACCACTTACCATACCATTTTATTCATAAAGCACTTAAAACAGCGTCGAGTCTAACCAAAGTGCTGTACAGACAGAACAACAGGTAACACACAAAGCAATATACAAAATTAGGTAAATCAGAATACAGACATAAAAACGATGCCGATAATGACGATAAACCAGTGTGGAGCATACAGGATCTCAAAACAGATCATATGGTGTTGAAAGCCACCGAATAGTAGTGGGTTTTTAAACGGGACTTGAAAACTGAGAGGGAGGGGGCCTGTCTGACAAGCAGAGATAACTTGTTCCAAAGTCTAGGTCCTGCTACAGAGAAGGCCCTTTCACCTCTGCGCTTAAGACGAGATCCTGGAACTATGAGGAGCAACTGGTCTGCTGACCTCAGGGAACATGGTGGGTCATTTCAGAGAAGGGTCCATTATCACTCCCAGATTAGTGACTATTTGTTTACAACACATGAAAACTGTTAAAAACATTACTTATGCAGAAGCAACAAAAAGGGTGCAAGAAAAAAGAGCAGTAGGACTGCAGGGAAAACCTCAAGTTCATCCTAGTCCAAAACCTGAATCCAGTCAAAGAGCAATGTCAGGAATGGAAATCACAATGGATAAATTAATTCTGTTCATGGCTTATGTTATTAATTGCACTGATCAAGTGAAGCAAAAAACTGAAAAAATCAAAATCATAGTGAAAGGTGCAGAGAAATTTCTGGCTGTGAAGGATTTATCTTGGGAATCGATCAATAAAAAGCTAGAAACAGATGTAAAACTGGGTGAAGGAAGAATATAATGATTATTCTTCAATGGAATGCAAGGAGTTTATTAGCTAATGGTCAAGAATTTAAAGGATATTTAAATAAGTTGAAAAGAAAACCAGACATAATTTGTGTTCAAAAAACATGGCTTAAACCAGAGTTAGACTTTGTGATAAAAGGGTACGACAGTATTAGAAGAGACAGGGAGCAAGAAAGTGGAGAAGGATGTATAATATTTATAAAACAAGGAATACAATATAGATATTTAGAAAAAGGAATAACATAAGAATGGATATCTGTAGAAATTTGTGGAGAGGACGCTGGCGTTGTTTGTTCGCCACTTCTCAGTCTGGATGCTAACATTTTAAAGTATTTTTTTATTTTTCCCTGATTTTATTCACTTTTGTGGTCA
Source organism: Nematolebias whitei (assembly GCF_014905685.2). Taxonomy (NCBI): domain Eukaryota; kingdom Metazoa; phylum Chordata; class Actinopteri; order Cyprinodontiformes; family Rivulidae; genus Nematolebias; species Nematolebias whitei. The sequence goes on from NC_056515.1 coordinate 6,730,628, forward strand.
GCTTGCGGCTTCGGATGATGTTTTTGTTGTTGTTAGGAAGACTCTGCTATTTTGTATTCCTGCTACTGTATGACGCCGTGTCTCCCTCTTTAGCTAGCAAGATGCTAAGCTACTCTGCTGGGGAACTGTTGAGCCTTAATAACTGCAATGTCCATGTGGATCTTCTGGATGTTTCCATCATAAAAAGGCTGGGTCTTTTTCAACGTCCTCCTTATGCCCACAGAAGCTCCCGGAGAAAACATATTTTTAATTGGACTGTGTCCTCCATCTGGTCAGCTGAACGTTCCGGCGCATGGCGCTCACGTCATCAGAACACTGCGGCTCTTGGGATTTGTAGTCCTGACGTGACTACAGCAGTTCCTGCATTCTCTCAGGTGCAGGATGGAAAACGTGGAGTGGATTTTAATCTTCTCAAGCCTATTAAAAAATACATGGCTGCGCCTTATCTTAAAATCGAACTCTTCAATGTGCAGTCCTTGACTAATAAAGCATGCCTTATCCAGGAACACATTCTGGAAAAGGATTTGGATATTATGTGCCTTACAAAGACTTGGCATCAGCCAAACATTTTCTCTGCTCTCAATGAGGCATGTCCTGCTGGATATAAATATCTCCAGAGAGCACGGAGTTCTGGTCGTGGCGGTGGTCTAGCCATCATTTATAAAGATCATTTGGACCTTTCTCCTGTGACTCTGTCTGAGTTGTCCTCCTTTGAGTGTTTGGCTTTCTCCTCCAAACCACCAAACTCAATGAAAGTGCTCCTCGTTTATAGGCCCCCTAAATCTCATTCTTCCTTTTATGCTGAGATATCAGAGACTCTGTCAATGTTCTGTTCCACAGCCACTAATATACTAATACTCGGGGACCTCAACATTTATGTTGATACACCTACAAATCATCTAGCTGCTGAATTCCTTCAACTTTTGGACTGTATGGACTTAGAACAACATGTCAAGCTTCCAACACATTCTCGTGGTCACACCTTAGACTTAGTCATCACATCATTAGCACACTGATGGCTATCAGTGTGCTAATGATCCATTGTTAGGCTGATGGTCCTTCTTGAGCATGTGATCAGCTGGTTTTGGTTGTCAGCAGCAAAACTGGTTGATCCACTCTGAAAAGGTGCTATTTAAGAGACTGAGCTGAATGCAGCACCTCAGACTGAGGAAGTCTCTCGGATGAGAGACGAAACGTTTCTACATTTTTTTGTTGTTTTGCTTTGTTTTGTTTTCTTTGAATGTCCAGAGGACCAGATTTAACTTTTTTAGACTCCCCCCTTCTGTTCTTTCCCAGAGGTCTGTGTTAAGGAAGTTGAAGCCACTGTCATGGCTATGAAACCCTCCACATGTGCTCTTGATCCCTTCCCAACAGCCCTAGTCAAGGCTAATATTGCCTTTCTCAGTCCTCTTATCACCACCATAGTTAATCAATCCCTTCAATATGGTCATATTCCCCCTGCCCTGAAATCAGCCATACTTAAACCGCTTCTCAAAAAACCTACCCTTGATCCTCATGACTTGGCAAACTACAGACCCATTTCCAACCTTCTAAAAAAGTTAAATCTGGTCCTCTGGACATTCAAAAAAACCAAAACAAAGCAAATCAACAAAAAAATGTAGAAACGTTTCGTCTCTCATCCGAGAGACTTCCTCAGTCTGAGGAGCTGTATTCAGCTCAGTCTCTTAAATAGCACCGTCTCAGAGTGGATCATTGAGCATGAATCAGGACATTTCCAACCTTCCCTTCATCGCTAAAGTTATGGAGAAATTAGTCTCAGTTCATCTACAAGAACATCTACATGACAAAAGGATACTGGACAAATTTCAATCAGGTTTCCGTACTGCTCATAGCACTGAAACAGCTCTGATCAGGGTCACAACCTGTTGATCAATGCTGATCGTGGTTCCTGTTCTCTCCTTATTCTTCTCGATCTTTTGGCTGCCTTTGACACGGTGGATCATTACATCCTACTCCACCATTTACAGCATTTTGCAGGGCTCACTGGCACTGCCCTGGAGTGGTTCCAATCATACCTGATGGACAGAACAGAGTTTGTCTCCATTGGGCGTGCCAAGTCATTGAGCCATCCTGTTTCTTGTGGTGTGCCCCATGGATCAGTCCTGGGACCCCTTATTTTCAACTTGTACATGGTACCACTTGGGTGTATTATCAGCAGCTACGGGGTCTCATTCCATTGCTATGCTGATGATACTCAGCTGTATCTTAAGCTGGGTAGCAATGTGTCTGAGACCCCATCTACATCATCTTCAGCTTCTCCATTTTCTCCACTTTTGTCATGAACCAGAGGCCGGATCGCAAACAACAACAACAACAACTGAGAGGGTTAAAAGATTTATTGTGAAATAAAGTAAAACCCTGGAGTAGGTCCGGTTCTGGGCTGGTTCCGATCTTCTGATTGGAAGTTCGTGATTGGGTAGTGTTGAAGTGGCGGGCTGCCAGTAGAAGTAGAACTGATGTTAAGGTCCACTGGAACGGAGTCCAACAGGCTTGCAACTAAAAGATAAAGGTTAGTAGATGCAGGGGGAAAGAGACTAATTGGGGAAATGAATCTGTGGGAATCAGATTCAGGGATAAGGATAAGTCCGTGATACAGAATGAGCTTGACCTTTAATCCGTGATCCAAAAAAACAGTCAGAAGGGAAAGGCAGAGTTCATACCGTGAAGTCAGTTGTTCAGCAGAAGTATCCAGTACGTGATCCAAAAAGAGAGTCAAAAAACAAGAGCATGAGTCGGTACCTGATCAGATGAGCAAAAGCAGACGAGGGCTGAGGCAAAAGCGTGGTCGTGGTCAAGGCAAGGGTCATGAACGTGATGAGTCAATCAATGGAATGCTGGAAAGTCTACTGCTGATGAGACAGGATAGAGAATCTGGCCCAGACTGAGAGGAATGAGTGAACTTAAGTACTGACTGGACCAGGTGGTGGAGCTGTGGGATAATGAGCGGTGACAGGTGACATGAGTTGAGTGATTACTGAGTGTGCAGCATGACAGAGGAGCTGACAGAGAGCAGAGCTATGACAACTTTTTTCTCTTTCCACACTCATAGCTTGTCTGGAGGAGATAAATGCAAGGATGCAGCAAAATTTCCTTCACCTTAACAGTTCAAAAACGGAAGCAATTCAAATTGGTACTTCACACCAAATTCAACAACAAAAAATCCTCAGTATCTCTTTTTATGGCCAGAACATTTCTCTTTCCAATACAGTTAACAATCTTGGTGTTATTTTTGATTCACAACTCACCTTTGAAAGCCATATAAAGCATTTATGTAAAACTTCTTTTTTTCATCTTCGAAATATTGCAAAGCTTGGGACTACACTGTCCTTCACCGATGCAGAAAAGCTCGTCCATGCCTTTGTCTCTTCCAGACTGGACTACTGCAATGCACTCCTCATTGGGATTCCTGGCAAGAACATACAGAAACTACAGTATGTCCAGAACAGCGCTGCCAGGGTCCTGATGAGAGTGCGTAAGCATGAGCGCATCACCCCTGTACTCCGTTCACTTCACTGGCTTCCTGTTTCTGCCAGGATCACTTACAAAATTTATCTGCTCACCTTCCAATGCTTGTACGGTAATGCACCATCTTATTTAAAATAACTTCTCACCCCTCATTGTCCTTCACGCACTCTCCGCTCTTCCAACACACATCTTCTTCTCACTCCCAGGTCTCGATCCTGCACAACAGGAGACCGGGCTTTCTCCTGCACTGCCCCTCGGCTGTGGAACGCCCTGCCTTTATATCTGAGGGCTCCACAGACCGTGACATGTTTTAAAAAGGGTCTTAAAACCTTTCTTTTTACCCCGTTTTTTAATTGATTGCACTGTACTTTTTTTGGTTGTTTTTCTATTCACCCATATTTCTTATATGAGTATTTTATCTGCATTTTGTGCGTTTTAAGTTTTTTTTGATGTGTTCATTCTGAGGCGTTATCTTCCTGGTTGTTTTGCTCTCGGTTGCTTTTATGGTTGCTTTTATCCTACTGCTATCTGATGTTCACTCTTTGTAGCACTTTGAGATTCACTGTGAATGTAAAGTGCATTATAAATAAAAGTTATTATTATTTTTATTATTAATAAAGAAAGTATTAAAATATTAAATTTTTATAATCCCTGTAAAAAAAACTTTATTTAGATAAAATGGAGAAAATGTTTAAAAATGTTGAAGGAAAAGTAATCTGTTGTGGAGACTTTAATGCTTACAGTACTTTGTGGGGTAGTAGTAATGATACTAATGGAGAGGTGGTGGAAGAAATAATGGATATAAAGAATTTAGTTTGTCTTAATGATGGGGAGGGGACAAGAATCAATATTAGAAATGGATCTGAATCAGCATTAGATTTAACTTTAATTTCAGAGAGTCTTGTTGGCAAGTATTAAAAGAGTCAACTATAGGAAGTGATCATTATCCTATATTAATAGGAATTGGCTTGGAAATGGAAACATTTGATAATGAAGGTGTAGAAAGATGGATCTTTGGAAGTGCTGATTGGGAAAAATATAAAATGATAAGTGATAAAGAAATGCAAATAGTTAGTATTGATTTAGATATTGACAATTTAAATATTTCTATTTGTGAAGTCATTTTAGGTGGTGCACGTGAAGCAATTCAAAGAAATAGAAGAACATATAAGAAGAAAATTTTACCGTGGTGGACAAAGGAATGTGATGAAGCAATAAAATCTCCAAATAAAGCTTTTAGATTGTTAAAAAGAAATCATAACTTTCAGAATTTTATTGAATATAAAAGGTTGCAAGCTCTTGTTAAAAGAACTGTAAAAAATGCATAAAAGGTTTATTGGGGAAACTTTTGTAATTCGGTAGGTAGGGAAACAAAAATTTCAAAAGTTTGGGGGATGCTAAAACGAATGGATGGGATTAGAAGAGAATATGGATATCCAGTTCTGAAAGATGAAGATGTTACTGCTGTAACAGACGAAGAGAAGGCACACATTTTGGTCAAACATTTTGTTAAAATCCACAGTAATAGTAATTTGAGTACAGAAGAGAAACAGAGGAGAAATTGTACAATCAATGAAAATATTAATTTATTAAAAGAAAATATAAGATCCACTGACTTATTAAATGCTTCCTTTTCTTTTTCTGAACTGAATAATGCCCTTAGGAAATAAAAAAAACTCATCTCCAGGAAATGACAATATCTCTTACATTATGATTAATCAGCTTAGTAATTCATCTAAAAAGGTTTTTACTGGAATTATATAATAAGATCTGGGAATTAGGTTTTTTACCTAAAGCATGGAAAGAAGCAATCATAGTTCCAATCCTAAAACCAGGTAAAGAACTATCAAATCCAGCCAGTTATAGACCCATAGCTTTAATTTCACATTTATGTAAAATTATGGAGAGAATGATAAATGAACAACTGACTTACTTTGTTGAGAAGAGGGGGTATTTATCAAAATTCCAAAGTGAATTTAGAAAAGGTAGAAACACTATGGATCCTGTTTTATGTTTAAAACATGAAATCAGGAAAGGGCAAGTTAATAAGGAGAGTGTGGTGGATGTCTTTTTTGATATAGAGAAAGCTTATGATATGATGTGGAAGGAAGGATTATTAATAAAACGAAAAAAGATGGGAATAAATGGTTCAATGTTTTATTGGAGAAAAGATTTTTTACAATATCGATCAATACAAGTGAGAATAGGAAAAAACATTTTCAGAAAAATTTTTGGTTGAAAATGGAACTCCCCAAGGAAGTATAGTGATTGTTTTTGATGGTATTTTTTCTATTATGATTAATGATATGTTTGAAAATTTGAAGAATGGATTAGGGTTTTCTTTATTTGCTGATGATGGAGCAATCTGGAAGAGGTGAAAAAAATAAATGTTATTGTAAAAAAGACACAAGAAGCAATTAATGGAATAGAAGACTGGTCCTTTAAATGGGGATTCAAAATTTCTATAGATAAAACGAAGACTTTATTTTTTACAAGGAAAAAAGTATCTGAAAATGTAAAATTGAAAATATATAATCATGATTTGGAAAGGGTAAAGCAATTTAAGTGTTTGGGTCTATGGTCAGATGACAAACTTACTTGGAAAGTGCATATTCAAAACATAATAGATAAATGTGAGTGTTAAATGTAATGAGGTGTTTGGTGGGGAGTGAGTGGGGAGCTGAGAGGAAATCATTGAAATAAATATACACAGGTTTAATTAGATCCTTATTGATTATGGCAGTATAGCATTTGGGTCAGCATCAGTTACATTACTCAAAAAATTAGATAATATTCAGCATCAAGCCTTGAGATTATGTAAAGGGGCCATCAGAACAACTCCAACATCAGCTTTACTGGTGGAAATGGGAGAAATGCCACTTCAGCTTAGAAGATTACAAATACTTTCAACTTACTGGTGTCATTTAAAAAGTCATAATGAAAATCATCCATGTCAAGAGATTTTAAAACCTAGCTGG
>NC_056515.1:6737191-6739505 GCF_014905685.2 Nematolebias whitei
ATGCTGTGATTGCTAGTATCACTCAGCCCTCTGTGAGTAGTAAACAGCCATCAGTGTGCTTATGACCCATTGTTAGGCTGATGGTCCTTCTTGAGCATGTGATCAGCTGGTTTTGGTTGTCAGCAGCAAAACTGGTTGATCCACCCTGAGAAGGTACTATTTAAGAGACTGAGCTGAAAACAGCACCTCAGACTGAGGAAGTCTCTTGGATGAGAGACGAAACGTTTCTAGATTTTTTTGCTTTGTTTTGTTTTTTGTTTTTTTGAATGTCCAGAGGACCAGATTGAACTTTTTTGGATGTGATGTGACTGTTAGTAATCTTGAAATTGGTGATAATGTTTTTTCAGACCACATGCCAGTACGGTTTGAGTTCACCCTCCCCCATCTAATTCCTAAGCCGTGCATTCCTGCACGTCACAGCCGGACAATTAACCATTTCAATACCGCACGTTTCACAGATGTTTATAACTCTGAAATGATCATTCAGCCCCCGGTGTTTCTCACTACCACTGAGGAACTGACATCCCAGTTCAACTCTGTCTGCTTAAAAACTCTGGATCATGTTGCACCTGTTAAAACCAAAAAATCAAAACTCAGAGCAGAACCTTGGCTGAGTGACGTCACCAAGGCTGTTAGGTAGCAATGTAGGAGGGCGGAGCTCAAGTGGAGGAAAGACAGGCTGCAGGTCTCTTTTCAAATACTTAAAGAGAGTTGGCGCAGTTATCAGAAAGCAGTGAAAGCTTCTAAATCCAAATACTTCTCTGATATAATTACCTCAAACTCTTGTAATCCACGTGTCCTCTTCTCCACCCTAAACTCTGTTCTCCACCTCACTGAACCATCACCTCTGGAAGCCTCGACTGAGCTGTGCAAGAACTTCTTACATTTCTTTTTTTGAAAAAATTGCGACAACCCGGGCTCTCATTTCCCCTCCAACTCATGACCCATCCATCCCACCTCAATCTGTAGCTCAGTTTGACCATTTTGTACACATCACTCTATATTCTCTAGAGCAGGTCATGTGCAGCTTGAAATCGTCTGGTTCGCCCTTTGATGTGGTCCCCCCTCGACTACTAAAGGAGGTTTTTCCAACTCTAGGTCCGTCCATTCTTACTATAGTAAACAGCAGTTTATCCACTGGTGTGGTGCCGAAATCCTTTAAACATGCTGCTGTCCAGCCTCTCCTGAAAAAAAAAAAAAAACCTTGACCCCTCAGTAGTATCCAACTTCTGGCCTGTCGCCAAACTCCCATTTGTTTCTAAACTACTGGAGAAAATAGTCGAATCCCAGTTGAAGTGCTTCCTGGAGAGTCACGCCATCTTAGAGCTATTCCAATCTGGCTTTAAACCTCTCCATAGCACTGAAACTGCCCTGCTGAAAGTCTTTAATGACATTTTCTTAACCACTGATACTGGTGATTCTGTGCTGCTTGTCCTGTTGGACCTCACAGCCGCCTTTGACACCATCGACCATGAGATCCTCATTGCTAGGTTGGAGCAGTGGGTGGCCATCACAGGGTCAGCCCTCAATTGGTTCAGATCCTACCTCACTGACAAATCCTTTTGTGTTTCCATTGAAAATTTTAGTTCTGCAGCTGCAGAGCTTAAATGGGGGGTTCTGCAGGGGTCCATCCTGGGTCCCCTCCTATTCTCTCTATACCTGCTGCTGCTTGGTGCTATTTTCTGGAAACACAACATGCCCTTCCACTTCTACGCCAATGACTGTCAAATTTACTTCCCCCTCAGACACAATGGCACATGCTCTATTCAACCTCTGCTTGACTGCCTGGCTGACATCAGGGACTGGGTGGATTTAAACTTCTTAAGTTTCAATGAAAAAAAGTCTGAAGTTATGTTGTTCCCTCCCAATGACACAATCACAAACCACTGCATCGACCTCTCCGCTCTAACCCTGTCAGAAAAACAAAGAGTCGCTAATCTGGGAGTGATAATGGACCCTTCCCTGAAACTTAACAATCATGTAAACATGATTGTTAAATCATGTTTCTTCCAACTGAGGCGGCTGTCTAAACTGAAGACCATATTGTCCAAAAATAACCTGGAGACAGTAATACATGCATTCATTACATATAGGCTTGATTACTGCAATTCGCTCCTGTTTGGTATCAGTCAGACCTCCATAGCACAACTACAACTTGTCCAGAATGCAGCAGCCCAATTTTTAACCAGTACAAGCAAAAGAGAGCACATTACACCAGTTTTGGCCTCACTGCACTGGTTACCGGTTCACTTTTGAATCTAGTTCAAAATACTACTGTATGTCTACAAATCACTGAACAGTTTCGCGCCCCCCC
>NC_056515.1:6739605-6745342 GCF_014905685.2 Nematolebias whitei
CCCCCCCCCCCCCCCCATCTCTTTGATCTGCTACATCCGTATGTCCCACCACGTTCCCTGAGGTCAGCGGACCAGTTGCTCCTCACAGTTCCAGGAATTTGTCTTAAGTGCAGAGGTGACAGGCCTTCTCTGTAGCAGGACCAAGACTCTGGAACGAGTTACCTCTGCTTGTCAGACAGGCCCCCTCCCTCTCGGTTTTCAAGTCCCATTTAAAAACCCACTACTATTCGGTGGCTTTCAAAACCAGATGATCTGTGTTTTGAACCTGTATGCTCCACACTGGTTTGTCGTCCTTATCTGCATCGTTTTTATGTCGATATTCTGATTTACTGCATTTTATATATTGCTTTGTGTGTTACCTGTTGTTCTGTCTGTACAGCACTTTGGTTGGCCTTGTCGCTGTTTTAAGTGCTCTATAAATAAAATGGTATGATATGGTATGGTATTTACAGGAGTGTGGTTAATAAAGACATCAATGTGAAGGAACGGGAACACCTGGGGAGAGAGCAGAAAATTAAAGGGCTGTTGTTGGATTAGAACTTGTCTTGTTGAATTGTTCTTACGGTGGGTAGCAGGAAACAGAATGAGAAGGTCTTTGGTCCAGATGATCTCCAGTAGCACAAGGTGAAACAACAAGTAGACAAGGCAAGTGGTGGAAGGCATGCAGCAGCTGTAGAGAGGCAGGAGGAGTCAAAGCTCATATGGGACTCAAGCAGTGTAGGTAAACAGCAAGATCCAAACTCTGAGGAAGCGCAGAGAAAAACACAAAATTAGTTTCCAGTAATATCAGAGATAAACTGGCCAGAACACAACTACTGTTGGTAGGCAATGTCCCAGCGCCTGCAGAGTGGTTCTTGAAGCTTCTTATACTCCTCCTGGGTGTAGTGTTGATCATCTGCAGTTCTTGCCCATTAGGAGTGTAGAGGAGAGAGGAAGGCAGGGTGCAGGGCAGGACTCTTACAAATCCTAGAGGTTCACATACTTTTGCCACTAATATTTTAGTCTCATTTGTTTAACTGGGTTCTCTGTTTATACTTTTAGAACTTGTGTGAAAATCTGATGATGTTTTAGGTCATATTTATGCAGAAATATAAAAAATTCTAAAGAGTTCACAATCTTTCAAGCACCACTATAGGTGGTGATCAGTTGACAGCTCAGCTCCTCTCTTCACCCTGGTGTCCAAAACAAACGGCCACAAATCAGATGACACAACTGCAAAGTCAACCATCTCTTTTTGACCTAGGGCATCCTGGTGCCAAGTACACTTATGGACACTCTTTTGTTCAAACATGGTGTGATGAACAAACTATGACACACAGAAGTCCAACAACAGAACACCACTCTGCTAAGATCAGAGCAGCCATTCCTCCCCGTCACTCCCTTCCAGGTCACACTGTCATTACTCATGGGAGTATTGAAGTCCCCCAGCAGAATACAGGAGTCCCCAACTGGCACACCTTCCAGCAACCCAGCTTAGGACTCCAAGAGGGGTGAATACTCTGAACTGCCATTTGGCGCATAGGCACAAATCACAGTCAGAGCCTCTATCCCGCACCCTAAGGTGCAGGGAAGCCACCCTCTCATCTACTGGGAAAAACTCCAGCACACAGGCACCAAGTCAGGGAGCTAAGAGTAGACCCACACCAGCTTGATGCTTCTCAACTTGGGCAACTCCAGAGTGGAAAAAGGTCCAGTCCTCCTCAAGGAGACTGTTCCAGAGCCATTGATGTGCGTTGAGGTGAGCCCAACTATATCTAGTCAGTACCTCTCAACCACACGCAGAAGCTCAGGCTCCTTCCCCACCAGTAAAGCTAGTTTAGAGTGCCAAGGCCCCCACCTTCAGTCACTGTCCATGGAGTCATGCATCCAACGCGTATGGCCTCTCCTGCAAGTGGTGGGCCCACAGTAAGGCCCCCATACTACTGCAACTTAAATACAGTAGACTTGAATAATGTAATAATTAGGTCTCAATGTTCCAGTGATAACAGTATTCATGTTTGTTATTCATATAATTTTAACAGATAATATATTTATAAATTTATTCTAAAAATAATCATATTTGGATATGCAAATTAATATATTAATATTAATCTTTTTACTATGACATTATGTCATTTTAAACAAGAAAAATATAAAACTTACAACTGTATTATTGTAACTTTTATACAACATTTGTCCATTTATTCATCTTTACCCTCTTCTTCCTTTTCGGGTCACGGGTGTCACTGGTACCAATGTCCAACAGTCACTATGTGAGAGGTGGGGTACACCCTGAAAAGGTCTCCAGTCCATCACAGGGACACATAGAGACAACCATTCACTCTCTCACTCTCACCTAGGGACAATATAGAGTTATCAATCAGCATGTTATATATGTATAACATGCATATTTTTGGTCTGTGGGAGGAAACCAGAGTACCTGTAGAAAACCCACGCATGCACGGAGAGAACATGCAAGTTCTACACAGAGGGGCCCCGGACCAGGATTTGATTTTGAACCAGAGTAACCTGCTCGCTGAGAGGCAGCAGCTCTACCAGTTGTGCCACCTTCTCCCTTTTATGCAACATTCTTGAGCTAATTGATTTACATTTTAAAAGTTAACTAGAAAAAAAAATTGGAGTTATTCATTTTTTCACATGGTTAATTAACGTAAGTATGGTGTGAACATAGATTTGTATGTGGATTCTGTCTGTGGCCAGCAGTCATGGTTTTCGCTAAGCAACAAATATGGATGCTTAGCTCTCACATACAAAACTCCAACCAGGACTGTCCTTTCAAGTGTAGGCATGGCGTGGAGGATCAGTTCTCACCTATGAATCAGACAACCTCAGTTCAAATTCCATCTCAGTCAGCTCAAACATTGAACATGCTGGAGAAATGATAGTGCATATATCCATCCATCCATCCATCCATCCATTTTCTTCCGCTTATCCGGGGTTGGGTCGCGGGGGTAGAAGCCTAAGTAGGAAGGCCCAGACTTCCCTCTCCCCAGCCACTTGGGCCAGCTCTTCCAGGGGAATCCCGAGGCGTTCCCAGGCCAGCCGAGAAACATAGTCCCTCCAGCGTGTCCTGGGTCTTCCTCTGGGCCTCCTTCCGGTGGGACGTGTCCGGAACACCTCACCAGGGAGGCATCCAGAAGGCATCCTAAACAGATGCCCAAGCCACCTCAACTGGCTCCTCTTGACGTGGAGAAGCAGCGGCTCTACTCTGAGTCCCTCCCGGATGATCGAGCTTCTCACCCTGTCTCTAAGGGAGAGCCCAGACACCCTGCGGAGAAAACTCATTTCGGCCGCTTGTATCCGAGATCTCATTCTTTTGGTCACAACCCAAAGCTCGTGACCATAGATGAGGGTGGGAACGTAGATCGATCGGTAAATTGAGAGCTTCGCCTTTTGACTCAGCTCTCTCTTCACCACGACAGACCTGTACAGCACCCGCTTTACTGCAGACGCTGCACCTATCCGCCTATCGATCTCACGCTCCATTTTTCCCTCATTCGTGAACAAGACCCCAAGATACTTGAACTCCTCCACTTGGGGTAGGATCTCCTCCCTGACCCGAAGAGGGCACTCTACCCTTTTCCGGCTCTATAGTGCATATAATCAATTTCAATTCAGTTTATTTATATAGCGTCAAGTCAATGGACAAATTAAAAGATGATTTTCATAAACAAAGCTGGAAAGACATGTATGTTGATGATGTGAACAGATCATATGATGAGTTTATGAATATTTTAGGAGCTCAGCATGAAAAGAATTGCGTGCAAAATAATTATACAAAGAGAAATGTTGTTGATCAACCATAGATGACGAACGGGTTGAGAAATGCTTGTAAAAAATATATATATTTGTGTACATGTTTTTTGAAATTGAAAACACAGGAGGCTGAAGAGAAATATAAGAAGTATAAAAATAAATTAGTAGCGATTATAAGGAAACACAAGAAGGAATATTATAGCGATTTATTAAATATAAGTAATGGTGATATGAAAGCAACATGGCGAGTAATAAATAGTGTTCTGAAAAGTCATAAAGCAAGAACAGGTATTTCACAATATTTTTTGAAGGATGACAAAGAAATCCATGATGAAAATGAAATTGTAAATGGATATAATCTTTATTTTGTTAACGCTAGATCAAGCTTACAGCTAAAATACCAAAAGTAGACAATAATGTGAACCATTCAGTTATAGGTTGTGACAAAAGTATTTTTCTTAATGGAACTGACAAAGAAGAAATAATGAATGTTGTAAAAAATCTTACAGATAAGAGATCAAAAGACTGGGTGGACATGGATATGATGTTTGTAAAGGACATAATGAGTTATGTTATCGAGTGTAAGGATGGTACTTTTCTGTGGCCCGGTTTGTGTCTGTTTCCCTTGTACTCCCTCATTAGTTCCATTAGTGCCACCTGTGTCTCATCCCAGCTGTTTGTTATCACGTCTCGTCTTGTCCCAGTATTTAAGCCATCCGTTCTGTCTTGTTCTTCGTCGGGTCGTCTTCGTTGGGTACTCTTCGTTGGGTCTCCTGAGTCTTTCCCTGAGTCTTCCTGGTTCCTCGAGTTCCCCGTGTCTCTCGTGTCTCCTGAGTTCCCCGTGCCTCCTTCCTATGTTCATGTAAGTTTTGCTGCCCTGTCAGCTTGTTTATTTTGTACTTTTCGTTTAGCATTAAAATCCTATTTTTGTATTTCTGCCGAGTTGAGTCCCTGTTCTGCACTCTGGGTTCACTCCTGACTCAAATCCTGACAGTACGACCCGACCAGAACAGAACCCAGCAGGCAGGGTTCTTACTCGGCAGCACTCACCTTTTTTCTTTTTCCTCCTCGTGCCATTATGGACGAGCTCCTCTCCGTCTCTGTCCTTCCGCCGTCCCACCGCCGCCGCAGTGGCAGAAGACGGTTCCGGAGGCAGTCTGCGGCGACCGGCCCGGTCTCGTCGGCCGAGCAAAACTTTAGAGCTGGTTCCGGTGTTTTCGTGGGAGCGGGGTCCGCCGCCTCACCTCCCAGGTTTCCGGTGGGGGCGAGATCCAGCGTCCCGCGGGAGATCCGGTCCACTCCTGTTCGGTTCGGTGGGTCCGGTCCGGTTGACGTTACAGGGGCGGGTTCCGTCGCCTCACCTTCCAGGTTCCTGGTGGGGGCGGAATCCGGCCTCTCACCACCACTCCGCGCCGCGGCTGTTCGTCCCAGCCTGGCCGTACCTCCGGAGAGTATTCATTGTGACTCCGTGGGGGCGTGTCCCGCCGCCTCACCTTCCAGGTTTCCGGTGGGGGCGGCACTCGTCACCACACCCACTCATACAGACCTTCCCTTTTTTCATTCATTTTCCCCTGAATATATTTTTCATATTAATCAGACCATTCTTGAACTATTTAATTCTGCTAAAAGAAACCCGTCCTCCTTTGATTTCGTTTTGTCCCAGATGGAGGATTTTTTACTTTCTATCCCAGGTCTTTCTTTGCTCCCCGAATATGATGTTTATTAACTGAGTTACAGACTCTAAAGACTCCTGTTTCAGCCATCCCTGAGGTGGACTCCACGCTGCACGCAGCCCCTCCTATTCCGAGGGGGTCCCGACAGACGCTCCTCATCTCTCCTATTCCGAGGAGGTCCCGGCAGACGCTCCTCATCTCTCCTATTCCGAGGGGGTCCCGACAGACGCTCCTCATCTCTCCTATTCCGAGGGGGTCCCAGCAGACGCTCCTCATCTCTCCTATTCCGAGGGGGTCCCGGCAGACGC
>NC_056515.1:6745442-6753958 GCF_014905685.2 Nematolebias whitei
GTAAAAATTCCATCACAAGCTGCTTTTTGTAGCAGCTGTAGATTTTTTTAAAACTCTTTACTCCAACATTTTTGTTTCCCAATGAACCAAAAGAACTTCACATTTGTTGATACGTTTTCACTCAACCTTTATTTAAACAGATAAGTCACATTGAGCGTCGAAGACTCATTTACAAGTGAGACCTGTTTGGACAGACATAAAAAGTGGTGAAAAATGACACATATAAACATTAATATAATTAAATATATACATATATATAGATATAGTTGTTGTGTATATATAAATATAAACCATACGTATAATATAAATAATATATATATAAATTATATATATATAATAATATATAAATATAACCATATGTATATATATGCATGTATACATATACATATATATGTATACGTATACATACATATATTTACACACACACGCACGCACGCACGCACACACACACACACACACAATCAATTCCAATCAAAATATCAAAACAACTTTATCTAAATACTGTAAATGTTTTACGGCAATAAAATTGTAACAGTTAAAAAAATTAAAGACTGGTGTTATTTATAGAAACATAAAAACATATTGCTACATCTGCAGTTATGTATGAAATATAATCTTAAAATATCGTCAGTGGAATCTTAACCATGTTCTTTAACGCTTTAATTACTATGGCGGCGCATGAACAACGCGAGGCTCAGCGTCTCTCCAGAACATGCTATTTAGTGTTTTTCTACCTACTTTTGACTGGACTATTCATCCAGAATTGTTCAGCGTTGCTGTTCTACAGCAGACAGGGGCTTCTGGACATCTGTACTCAAACCTCCGATAGTTTTCTTGCCGATCTCCGACTCATTCCAGAGATCTCCAGAACACCAGAGGCTGCTTACTCCTCCAGGCCGGGAGGAAGTACACGAAGACGGCGCGAGAACGTAAACAAAGGCGGGGTAAGCGCGGAGGACTACGGACTAAGCTAAAACTTACACCACATCGGCTGCCCTTACCCAGCATTTTCCTCGCCAATGTCCGTTCTTTGGCAAACAAAATGGATGAAATCCGGCTCTCATCACCAACAACAGGAGGATTAATAACTCAAACATCATGATTTTCACAGAAATATGGTTAAACAACAGCTGCCCGGACAATGCTATTGAGTTAGCAAGATGCCACACACACCGAGCCGACAGGATAACTGAGGACTCCTGCAAGATCAGAGGTGAAGGTTTGTGCATTTATATTAACAAAGCTTGGTGCACAGACTCTGCTACTACCGAGAAACAATGCTCACCTAATGTGGAGTTTATAATGGTCAAATGCAGACCTTATTACCTCCCCAGAGAACTCACTTCCATCATACTCACTGCAGTGTATATCGCCCCGGATGCTAATGCTAAGCTGGCTATGAAAGAACTTTATGCAGCCATTAGCAAACACCAGACCAAACACCCTGAGGCTGCTTTTATTGTTGCTGGTGACTTTAACCACTCCAACTTGAAGACAGTCCTCCCCAGATTCCACCAACATGTCTCCTGCCACAACAGAGGGGACAAGACTTTGGACCATGTTTACTCCAACCTGGCTGGAGCATACAAAGCAACACCCCTCCCCCACATTGGACAATCGGACCATCTCTCCATTTTCCTCACACCTTGGTACTCACCACTCATCCAACGTGTGAAACCCACTGTGAGGACAATAAAAGTGTGGCCAGAGGGGACATACACTGTGCTCCAGGACCGGTTCAAAAACACTGATTGGAATATGTTCACTCACACCGACTTGGAACAGTACGCCTCATCTGTGCTGGACCACATCTCCACCACTATAGACAGTGTCACCACCCAGAAACGGATCACCATGTACCCCAACCAGAAGCGTTGGATGAATCGGGATGTACGTCTACTGCTGAAGGCTCGCAACATCGCCTTCAGGTCAGGGGATACACAGGCCTACAGTAGAGCCAGGGCTGAGCTGAAGAGGGGCATCAAAAAGGCCAAGCACCACTACAAGGGGAGGATAGAACACTCCTCAAACTCCAACCCCTGACGTATGTGGCAAGGACTCCAGATCATTACAGATTACAGGGCCATCAACCCCTCCCCCGTCTCCTCTGATGTTTCCTTCCTCAACGAGCTCAACAATTTCTATGCTTGTTTTGAGAGAGGGAACCCAACAACTACAACTAAGGCAGATGTGTCTCCAGACCACCAACCACTGACTCTTTTCCCCACTGATGTAGGAGCGGCGCTGAGCAAGATTAAAGTTCACAAGGCTGCGGGTCCTGATGGCATCCCTGGACGTGTTCTTAGAGCGTGTTCTGGGGAGCTGGTAGGAGTAATGATGGACATATTCAACCTGTCCTTGGCCCGTGCTGTGGTACCAACCTGCTTCAAAACCACCTCCATCGTCCCAATACCCCAAAACTCAAAACCATCAAGACTCAACGACTACTGTCCGGTAGCCCTCACCTCCATCATCGCAAAGTGTTTTGAGCAGCTGGTCCTAGTACACCTCAAATCCTGTCTCCCTTCCACCCTGGACCCCCACCAATTTGCATACCGCCAGAACAGGAGCACAGAGGATGCAGTCTCCATAGCGCTGCACTCTGTTCTCTCACACTTGGATAACAAAAACACCTTTGCCCGGATGCTGTTCATAGATTTTAGTTCAGCATTTAACACAGTCATCCCCTCAAAACTCATCACAAAACTCACAGACTTGGGCATCAGTTCCCTCATGGGCAACTGGTTACTGGACTTTCTGACCAACCGACCCCAACATGTCCGGCTGGATATCCACTGCTCATCTACCATCACTATTAACACCGGTGTACCACAAGGCTGTGTGATGAGTCCCTTCCTCTACTCCCTCTTGACCCATGACTGCAAACCTGTTGATGGTTCCGATACCATCATTAAGTTTGCAGATGACACCACAGTGATTGGCCTCATCAAAGACAACGATGAGACCGCTTATAGGGAGGAGGTGGTTCGTCTGGCTGAGTGGTGTGACAACAACAACCTGCTGTTCAACACCGAGAAGACTAAGGAGCTCATCGTGGACTTGAGGAGGAACGCTGGCCCACATCCACCCATCTACATCAAGGGGGCGGTGGTGGAGCGTGTGAACAGCTTCAAGTTCCTGGGTGTCCACATCTCCGAGGATCTCACCTGGACGACCGGTTGTTCCAAACTGATCAAGAAAGCTCACCAGCGCCTTTTCTTTCTGAGGACTCTGAGGAAGAACCACCTGTCCTCAGACATCCTGGTGAACTTTTACCGCTGCACCATTGAAAGCATCCTGACCAACTGCATCACAGTCTGGTACGGGAGCTGCTCTGCCTCAGACCGGAAGGCGCTGCAGAGGGTGGTGAAAGCCACCCAACACATCACCGGATCACCACTTCCTGCCATAAAGGACATCTACAGGAAGCGGTGTCTGAAAACGGCCGGAAAAATCATAAAACACTTCAGCCACCCAGCACACAGACTATTCACCCTCCTGCCCTCTGGGAGGCGCTATAGGAGCCTCCGGACTAAAACCACCAGGTACCGGAACAGCTTCTTCCCCACAGCTGTCACACTCCTGAACTCTGCCTCCTGACATCTGAATAACAACAACGGTCTGTATTCTCATACACACAACAAAAGCACATGGACTGTAACACCACCACTTGCACTTTCATCTGTTAGCCCACTACTGTACAAACTGTACACATAATCTACTATCTACTGTTCATAAGTACTCACATACTTATATATATATATTTCTTTTATATAGTTGTTTATACCCCTTCATATTATAACCTGTTCATAGTCTGTACACTCAGAAACTGTATATATGTATACCTATAGCATATTCAAAGCAACTTACTGTATATTGTACTATATATTTCTACCAATTTATTTTTCTTGCTAAGCACTTCTGGATAGATGCAAACTGCATTCCGTTGCTTTGTACCTGTGACATGTGCAATGACAATAAAGTTGAATTCTATTCTCATCCATCCATCCATTTTCTTCCGCTTATCCAGGGTCGGGTCGCGGGGGTAGCAGCCTAAGTAGGGAGGCCCAGACTTCCCTCTCCCCAGCCACTTGGGCCAGCTTTTCCGGGGGAATCCCGAGGCGTTCCCAGGCCAGCCGAGAAACATAGTCCCTCCAGCCTGTCCTGGGTCTTCCTCTGGGCCTCCTTCCGGTGGGACGTGTCCGGAACACCTCACCAGGGAGGCGTCCAGAAGGCATCCTAAACAGATGCCCAAGCCACCTCAACTGGCTCCTCTCGACATGGAGAAGCAGCGGCTCTACTCCGAGTCCCTCCCGGATGATCGAGCTTCTCACCCTGTCTCTAAGGGAGAGCCCAGACACCCTGCGGAGAAAACTCATTTCGGCCGCTTGTATCCGAGATCTCATTCTTTCGGTCACAACCCAAAGCTCGTGACCATAGATGAGGGTGGGAACGTAGATCGATCGGTAAATTGAGAGCTTTGCCTTTCGACTCAGCTCTCTTTTCACCACGACAGACCTGTACAGCGCCCGCTTCACTGCAGACGCTGCACCTATCCGCCTATCGATCTCACCCTCCATTTTTCCCTCATTCGTGAACAAGACCCCAAGATACTTGACCTCCTCCACTTGGGGTAGGACCTCCTCCCTGACCCGGAGAGGGCACTCTACCCTTTTCCGGCTCAAGACCATGGCCTCGGATTTGGAGGAACTGATCTTCATCCCGGCCGCATCGCATTCGGCTGCGAACCGCTCCAGCGAAAGCTGTAGATCACGATCTGATGAAGCCAATAAAACCACATCATCTGCAAAAAAGCAGAGATGCAATCCTAAGGCCACCAAAACGGATCCCCTCAACACCTTGGCTGCGCCTAGAAATTCTGTCCATAAAAGTTATGAACAGAATCGGTGACAAAGGGCAACCTTGGCGGATTTCTATTCTATTCTATTCTATTCTATTCTATTCTATTCTATTCTATTCTATTCTATTCTATTCTATTCTAATTCTGTGTTAGTTTGGCTGCTCCAAAACATGTAACAATAGTTAAAAATAAAATATGGCAAATAGCTCAGGTAAAAATGCTGACCTATAGAACATTTCTACATTTTTCACAGTTTCAGTAAAGAAATCACCATCAGACACAAACCTCTGAATAAAGTAATCTGACCCAGACCACACCATGAAGTCACAGTACTCCTGCTCTGTCACAAACACCTGAGCTTGTACCTGGTGCACCTGTGTGACCTCTGCTTAGTTCATAGGATCCGTTTTTGTTGTCAATGCAGAAATGTTTCTTAACTGAGGCACCGAGGACTCCAGCATCTTTGGCACAATGTGGGCATTTTATTTTCCAAACACCATTGTCACAGCAGGTGCAGGAGAGCAGAGTGTCCGGAGAAGCTCCGAGGTATGGTCCGCTGCAGTTGATGAGTAGTCTGGAGGCACAAACTCTCAGGTCCTGATGCTGCGGTCCAGCAATGGCTTCATATGTCTGTCAGATGGGGATGTGAAAACAGACGGCCAAACAACAAAAAATTAACTGTTATAATCTCCTTTAAACATCATTATCCTTTGTTTTTATCTGTAATTTTCAAGTTTTGAATGTTTGTGTCATGACATACTTGCTTTAAAGTGCAGTGGCCACACATTACTGTCCCATCCTTCTCCAAGGACACCTGTAGCTTTAGAGGAGCTTCAGACAGGAACTGAATGATTAACCTGAAATGATACACATTACACGTAAATACAGGTCTGTTTAGTTAGTGTTGACGATCATATGTTTCACTACTGTGGACGTCTGCTGGTGTTTACTGACTGTAAGAACAGTCAGATGTTAGATACCCAGCGATATTGTCTACAGTGATGAGAAGCTACACGAAGCTACACACCAATTATGTCAGTTTGGGGGTTTTTTGGCCAGTGTTCTGTCCATTCAGCAAACATGTGATGGTATCATACATTTAGTTAATACGCATGCGCGCACATGCACATTTTGCAATAAGTCTGTGACGTTCAGAGGAGCCGTATGATCATCCTACACTGCAAGATACAACAAAGTAAGTTAGTAACTTGTTTTGGTGCAAAGTACACATGGTATTATTGTGTATTTACACAATTTACAGTGTGCAATGCATTTCCTGAACCGTAAGTAAATCGTTTTGGTGACGCTTTGCGTGTAATATGTGCTCGACTTCAGGTGGAGCGAAAACTCTGTTTGTTTATGTGCAAACCGTGCAAGTGAAGTTAGTCCGAGCTTTGTGAATTTAAACAATGTAAGGACAAATAATTATTCTGCTGCCTTAACTTTTAACTCAGGGTGTCATACAGCTGTTAAACTGTAAAGTCAGGGTGTCATACAGCAGGTAAACTGCTAAGTTAGGGCGAACTGAGACATTGTGTGTAATAAAGCTGTTAAAAACAAAGTATATGATGATCTGACAGGTTAACTGCTAACTCAAGGTGTAATACAGCTGTTAAAAACAAAGTATATGATGATGTAGTGAACTAGGCCTCTGACCAAAACCTGCCTCTGAAGACCTTCATGGGACAGGAACTGTTATTTCATTGATTTGAATCCAGAAATACAAATCAGCTCATTCAGAGATTGTCTAATTATATCCTGAAGTAATCAATTGAAAGAACACTCTTTTTTTTATTTTATCATTACTATTTTACAATATCTTGATAAATCAAAAGTGTGTTTAGTTCATACATTTCTAAATGTTGAAGTGAACCACTCATTTTAAATCAACTGTGAAACAGTATTAATGATTTTTTATACCTCATTTAAATTAGAAATCAAGTTAAATGTCTATTTACAAAGTAATTATGCATTTTGATCTTCTGTCTGAAATGAGAAGTAGTGATGTCGGTCAAAAGTCGGAGACAGTCAAAAACAAGTTTAGAACGGGCTGTATTGTTTTTAAAACTCTCAGACAGTAAATAAGAAACTGGCACCTGCAGTGTTTCTCACTTCGCCAAAACATTTCTCTGTCTGTTCCTAAAACATTCCTGCTGTTTTCTTGACTTGTAATGACCCTCTGACATCACTAGAACCACTCCCTGTTGGTTGTTTCAACCAATCAGAAAGTACTAAAAGTGACCGGAAGCAGAACTCTTTAAAAGTTGACACTTCCTAGAACTATTCAGGTTCTTCTGGAGTAGAGTTCTGTAGAATTCTGGAGTCGTCTGAAGTCTTCCTGGAATCTGGTGGAGTTTTTCCACTGCTGAGTGGAACTTCGGACTCAGTTTTTCCAGTCTGATGGACTCCATCTCTGCTGTAGTCACGGCGCCTCGCTGTGACTTCACCCGACGAATGCCCTACAACTTCTGAGGAAGTTTGTTCTGTTGAACGAAGTAGCTCACGACTTCTGCCGAGTCGCAGCCACCCTGAGGAGACGCTGAAAGATAGCGTGCCAGGGACCTCTTGACCACAGCGGACCCATCCTCTGCCAAGGTAAAGAGTCATCACGAGCTTCACGCACTAAGTGGACCGCGGGCGAGCTGCGTTTGAAAGGAGCGTGTTGTTCTGGTCCACAGACATAAATCTTCCTCCCTTTTCCACTCTCCCTTTAAACTCCTCCATTTTTCCCATCTTTAAACTTCTATCTTGCCAGTAATTAATCTAGATGCCTTCAGAAATGTCTGTTGTTTTTATTAAGTAAAACACATTAAGGCCAGCCATAAAGCTCTGCTTGTGAAAGTAAATCTGTTGGGCATCACTTTGACACTCAGACAATAATTCTAAGTGCCACAATGCCAGACAGGACAAGGAAAAAAAAATGGAACTCCCCAAGGAAGTATAGTGAGCCCATTGTTTTTTTTCTATTATGATTAATTATATGTTTGAAAATTTGGAGAATGGATTAGGGTTTTCTTTATTTGCTGATGATTGAGCAATCTGGAAGA
Organism: Nematolebias whitei; assembly: GCF_014905685.2. Classification (NCBI taxonomy): domain Eukaryota; kingdom Metazoa; phylum Chordata; class Actinopteri; order Cyprinodontiformes; family Rivulidae; genus Nematolebias; species Nematolebias whitei. The sequence continues at coordinate 6,753,351 of NC_056515.1, forward strand.
GGGGAAAAAAATAAAATTTATTGTAAAAAAGACACAAGAAGCAATTAATGAAATAGAAGACTGATCCTTTAAATGGGGATTCAAAATTTCTATAGATAAAACGAAGACTTTATTTTTTACAAGGAAAAAAGTATCTGAAAATGTAAAATTGAAAATATATAATCATTATTTGGAAAGGGTAAAGCAATTTACGTTTTTGGGTCTATGGTTAGATGACAAACTTACTTGGAAAGTGCATATTCAAAACATAATAGATAAATGTAAGAGTGTTAAATGTAATGAGGTGTTTGGTAGGGAGTTAGTGGGGAGCTGAGAGGAAATCAATGAAATAAATATACACAGGTTTAATTAGATCCTTATTTGATTATGGCAGTATAGCATTTGGGTCAGCATCAGTTACATTACTCAAAAAATTAGATAATATTCAGCATCAAGCCTTGAGATTATGTAAAGGGGCCATCAGAACAACTCCAACATCAGCTTTACTGGTGGAAATGGGAGAAATGCCACTTCAGCTTAGAAGATTACAAATACTTTCAACTTACTGGTGTCATTTAAAAGGTCATAATGAAAATCATCCATGTCAAGAGATTTTAAAACCTAGCTGG
>NC_056515.1:6754058-6760971 GCF_014905685.2 Nematolebias whitei
TGGGTCTCCTGAGTCTCTCCTTGTCTTCCTGGTCCCTCGAGTTCCCCGTGTCTCCTGAGTTCCCCGTGCCTCCTTCCTTGCTTATGTAAGTTTTGCTGCCCCGTCAGCTTGTTTATTTTGTACTTTTCATTTATCATTAAAAACCTATTTTTGTATATCTGCCGAGTTGAGTCCCTGTTCTGCACTCTGGGTTCGCTCCGACCATAAATCCTAACCGTACATATCACCTTTCTATCTTATCAAGACATTCAAAGCTCTTTCCAACACAATCTGTGCCTCGTTTATTCATACAGCACTCTACTAGATCTCTACAAAGACTAATCAGAGCTTTATCACATTCATACACTGATGGGACACACATCAGAGGCAGTGAGGGGTTCAGTGTCTTGTCCAGGGACACTTCAGCACTGCTGGTGGAATCAAACCCCCAACTCTCCCATTGGAGGACGACTGCTCTAACCACTCAGCCACAGCTGCCTCGATTAATGTGAATGTTATTTTAAAAACCCATGTTTTAGTTTGCTTTGTCCACCACTGAAATGAAGAAATTATTGGAAAATAAACCTCCACGTCTGACCACTGAAAACAAGGCCTCATTTTCAGCTATCTGAAGACTCCTGTGGGCTGGAGGGACCAGTTTATAGTTTTAAAAAATTTATAAAAAGGTGTCGGAGTTAAAGAGCGATACAAGAGTTTAGAGATGCATCCCTGTTTGAAGCAGTAAGCCGCATCTCTGTGTTGTAGGTCGGCTGCAAGGCCGTCGTGGTCTTCTTCCAGTACGGGGTCATGGCGAGTTACTTCTGGCTGCTGGTTGAGGGTCTCTATCTTCACGCTCTGCTGGCGGTCTCCTTCTTCTCTGAGAGGAAGTACTTCTGGTGGTGCATTCTGATTGGTTGGGGTAAGCATCATGTGCCACACCCAGGTTATTACAAACAGCTCAGAGTCTCATTCTTAGTCCAGGGGCAGACATCATCAGACCCTCTCTTCACTCCTTTTTTTCCAACTTATAATTCATGTGAAGTAACTTGAATGGGAGGTTTTAGACATGCAGTTGCTTTGGAAAAGTTGCTTCCATTTCTTTACGGACGGGCTTAGATCAGCCTTTCTGGTTTCACTACAGTTTAGTTAAGAACGTCTGCTATTTGACAGGGAAGTGGTTTTCAGGGACTAAATTATCAGTATTTACTTGTTAAAGATTAAACACAAAGTCAGAGAGTCAGAGTCAGAGTTTCTTTATTGTCATTCGCACCTCATGTGGTACATGTGGTGGAGCGAAATTATGTACATGGGGTCCCAGTTACATCCAACAATAAAATGTATAAGAAAAACAGTAATAACATCTAAGATATGAACTAAGAAAAACATCAACTAAATATACACTAAGCACTCATAACATAAAATATTGAACATCAGCACAAACATGAACATGAGTCTGTGAGCAGATGTGCACGCATGAACACATCAACATTAAAACAGATCAGCAGCAACATGAAACAGATCAGCAGCAACATGAAACAGATCAGCAGCATGATATGGTTTTTCACAGTGATTATTCTAGTTAGAGATTCATGAGTCTAACAGCCTCAGGGTAGAAGCTGTTCCTCAGTCTAGTGGTTCTACACTTAAGGCTCCTTAACCTCCTTCCTGAGGGGAGTGGGGCAAAAAGTGTGTGTGCTGGGTGAGTGGGGTCCTTCATGATGCAGGTGGCCCTCTTTCTGCATCATAGATGTCTGTGATGGTGGGGAGGCTGATTCCGACAGATTTCTGTGCAGCCTTCACCACTCTCTGCAAAGCTTTTCTTTCTGCAGCTGTGCAGCCTTCATGCCACATGTTGATGCTGGAGCACAGGATGCTCTCCACTGCACACCTGTAGAAGGAGGTGAGGACTGAGCTTCCCAGACCAGCTCGTATCAGCCGTCTGAGGAAGTAGAGTCTCTGATGAGCTTTCTTGATCAGGCTGGTGGTGTTGTTGCTCCAGCTGAGGTTGTCATTCATGTGTACACCCAAGTACTTGTAGCTGGAGACCACTTCCACTGCAGATCCTCTTATGTTCAGGGGGGTGTAGATGTTTTTGTTCCTTCTGAAGTCCACAATCATCTCCTTTGTCTTCTTCTCTGAGAGCTGTACTTTAAAGTTTTATGCAATGTATGATACTTTTCCTTTAGAATCACGTTTTTTTTTTATCAAAATACACATACAGAAGAGCTGGCAAACGTCTTGCCATGTGTACATTCGTTTAAGATGTATTACTTTAGCTGGTCTAAAAAAACGTCCTATAAAATCCACATCTAGTACCATGTTTTGTTTTCACTGTATTATTGAAATAACTATAAATAGGCTGTTAATGATGCGTCTGCAGAAGGAAAATGGAAATAAGCCTGTGACTTTCCTACAGAGAACAAGATGAACTGATGTGAATAAGCCCTGTTAATGATAATAATAATATAATAAAATAAAGCTTCATATCTGAAGTCACTCAAATATGAACAACATAGATTTATTTGGTTGTCCTACATCTGTGCGTGTTTTTAACACAGTCACCATAATTGAATGTTTCTGTTTAAGACGTGTTGTTGATCTAATTTACAGCTGGCTTTTTATTTTACTTACAGGAGCTCCCACTATCTTTATTTCTGTTTGGGTGATTACGAAGGCTTATTTAAATCATCCTGGGTGAGTTTTTCTCTTATAAAACTGTCATACAGCTGATGTGGCTGGATCAGTGGCGCCTCCAGATTTTTTTTATTGGGGGGGCCCATGCGGGGGCCACTGAAAGTCCTGTGGTGGCACGAAAAGCCAGAACAGTTTCAGATGGTTTGTTCTGTTGTTATCATATAAACTGGTTATTTGATAAATACAGCAACAGTGAAGTTAGATAATCACCTACTGATATACATGTCTACTTTATTTACTTATTTTACAGTTGATATTGTTTAATGAAAAAATACTGTCACTAAACAACTTGCATATCTTCTCCTACCTTTATATTTATAATAAATAGCATGCATATAATCGCCTGAGAGCCTGCATCCTGATGTAGAGGACATTGGTTTTTGACGGGTTGTCTTTATTCAGGGGGACTAAATTTTATGTTTTATCTTTAATCTTAAATAATGTATATACAATATTGCATATATAGTGCATATATATATAAATAATATATATACAATATTGCATATATAGTGCATATATATATATATATAATATATATACAATATTGCATATGTAGTGCATATATATAATGTATATACAATAATTTATATTGGCAGCACGACGGCTCAGTGGTTAGCACTATTGCCTCACATAAAGAAGGTCCTGGGTCCAATTCCCAGTTGGACTTGGGGTCTTTCTGGGTGGAGTTTGCATGTTTTTCTTGTGCTTGCATGGGTTTTCTCCGGGCACTCCGGTTTCCTCCCACAGATCAAAAGCATGCATACCTTCAGGTCCAGGCCTCTCTTGCAAAAGAAATCTGTGATCTCAGTGGGATTTGCCTGGTGGTGGCGCAGAGGTTAGAGAGGTGGGCCTGCGATCGGAAGATCGCCGGTTCACGCCCTGGTACCGACAACGTCAAAAATGTGGGTGGGGTAGGTGAAGCACCCACACTTGTCCCCACCCTCATTCGCCCCACTCTGGGCCCATGAGCAAGGCCCTTAACCCCCACCATGTGCTCCCTAAACAGGTCTCTCTTGAAAATGAGTTCTCGTGGCTCAATGAGACTACCTAGATAAATAAAGGGTAAATGAAAAAAAATATATATTTTTTATATTTTTACATCCTAATTGCTCAAATTGGTATTTTTTTATTTTTTGCATGATAAACTATGAAAAGCTGGAGGGCATTAGAAAAGCTTGGGACTTAAGCCCCCAGTATATACCCACATATGTCCATACGCAAAGGTTTGCACGTATGTACGCGGAGGTACGAGCGTACCCCCCAGGGCATGTCCGTGCTAAGCTCAATTTTTACAATCACGTATGCGGTGTCACACAATAAACTGCCCAGCGACGGACTGTTTTGTATGCGACACCAATGTATTAAATTCCCCTTCTTCATCCCTGATCTGGCCTTTTTTTTTTGCCAAGAGGCAGTGGTCTCTTCCTCCTCCGTTGATGCCATGACTGAAATGGTGAGAAATGAGAGAATTTGTCACGAGCGAATTAAACTCAGGTCCAGCGTGGCTGCGGGAGGGTCTGGAGATTTCCTGGTGGGCTGGTCTGATGTGTGGGCTGCAGGGTCAGCGCTCCCTGTTTTTTTTATTTTTAAAATTATATCTTTTTTTTAACAACACATAAACACAGAACACCGCTGAGGCTGCCAGCGCTCATTCCCCCCCCCCCCCCCCCCCAACCTTTCAATCAACCCAATAGTCGTGTCAGCAAATGACCAATCGGCGACCTCAATTTGTTCCGAAGGTAAACGCCCCTTGTCTGTGAAGCTGCTCTGCAGCTGCTCGGGGTGTACGCTCGAGTACGAAGTCTGAACCCTCTGCATACAGTACACGCGTACGTACGCGTGAATGGATGTGTGCGGGAGTCTACTGGGGGCTTAAAACTGTTTGTCAGTCTGTGGGAGGCGTTTTTTTTGGGGGGGGAGGGGCACCAATCATGTAGTTGTGGTCAATGTGCCCCCTTGGTCCCCCCTTGGTGGCGGCTCAGAAGTGAATGCACAAGAGATGTTATTGAGAAGGCAATTTGTGACTTTTGACTCATGAAAATCATTTTAAAGTCTCTTCACAAAGTTAAGTGCAACATATTAACACATCAAAGAAACAAAGAAAATATAAAAATATTATAAAAACAGATAAAACATGAAAAGACCTTTTTCTACTGCGTTCAGCTGGCTTTGTTTATCCAAAAAGAGGAAGTGGTTTTATAAGTTTAGATAGTAAAACATCCATAAACAAACAGAACTAAACGTACGTTTGAGACAATACTGTGACATAAGCAGGTCTTCTTATTTGCTCCAACATTTATACAATAACACATATTAAAATGTTTTTTATACAAACACTATAACTGTGATCATGTGATACCTTTAATTATTATCTATTATTAGAAACATGAAGATATCAAAGCTCTCAAGAGCATTTAAATTGAATTATATGAAATTAATTTTCATATAGAAATTATTTTATTATCTAAAATATTATTAACTAAGAGTGGTGTTGTAAAATGCATTAAAAATAAAATGACCAGATCAGCAAAAACAGATTTTTCTTTTTAAATTAATCATAGTTTTAGCTTTTTAAGATTCATATACAGTATTTGACTTTTATTTCCACTCGTTGAACTGATTTAAAACAGACTTTTGTTTCAGTAAATCAAATTAAAGGCATGTTTTTGTTTAAGCAGCTGCAGTGCTCCGTGTGCGCTTCAGTATTACATGTTTGTGTCTGGGCTCCTCTCTCTCAGATGCTGGGAAACAATCGATGACAACCCTTGGTGGATCATCAAAACGCCGATTTTAGCTGCCAACCTTGTGAGTCCCAGCACCTTTTAGCATTTCACACAAAGCTTTCACCATGCTACGCTAACGTGTGCTGCTCCTGGGGCAGGTGAACTTTTTCCTCTTCATCTGCATCATCCGGATATTACGACAAAAAATGAATTGCCCCGATATCGGAAGGAAGGAATCTAATCAGTACTCGTAAGTTTTGTGTGTGTGTGTCAACTTGTGCGTTTTAGCAAAGCTTACAGTCATGTCTTATCAGCTGACAGTGGGTAAATTATTGTCTGCTGTTGAGTTTTGGTGTTGAGCAACAGCTCTTGTTTAAAAACAAATATAGTCTGACCTTTGCCTTTATGAACTTACAAACGAGCTACCGTTGGACGTTTCTTCACTTTTTTCTCTGTGTCTGTTTCAGGCGACTGGCTAAGTCTACGCTGCTGCTGATTCCTCTCTTTGGCATCAATTACATCGTATTTGCCTTCATCCCCGATCACCTTCATCCACACATGAGGATGGTGGTCGATCTTGTTCTTGGATCATTTCAGGTAACACATGAACTCATACAAGCCAGTAAACAAAAATCAGCCACAGATGTCATTTCTAGGATCTGATTTAGTCTCTGTACAAGATTAGACTAAATGTATTTCCTGCAAAAATGCACTGTGAATTCTGAGTGCTGAATGACTGCTGAAATTAGCTAAACATGCTGAAACTCAGTGCTAAAAGTTGCAAAACTCTAGCTAAAAGTAGTAAAACACTTTAGTAGAAAAACACTTGGTAAATGTAGTAAAACGCTAGTTAAAAGTAGTAAAACACTTTAGTAGAAATACACTTGGTAAATGTAGTAAAACGCTAGTTAAAAGTAGTAAAACACTTGGTAAAAGTAGTAAAACTCTAGGTTAAAGTAGTAAAGCTCTAGCTAAAAGTAGTAAAACATTTGGTAAATGTAGTAAAACTCTAGTTAAAAGTAGTAAAACACTTGGTAAAAGTAGTAAAACTAGCTAAAAGTAGCAAAACATGTTAAATGTAGTAAAACTCTAGGTAAAAGTAGTAAAACTCTAGGTAAAAGTGATAAAACTCTAGTTAAAAATGGTAAAACTCTAGATAAAAGTGGTAAAACTCTAGATAAAAGTAGTAAAACTCTAGGAAAAGTAGTAAAACTCTAGGTAAAAGTAGTAAAACTCTAGGTAAAAGTGGTAAAACTCTAGGAAAAGTAGTAAAACTCTAGGTAAAAGTAAAATTCTAGTTAAAAGTAGTAAAACACTTGGTAAAAGTAGTAAAACTCTTAGTAAAAGTAGTAAATAGCTAAAAGTAGTAAAACACTTGGTAAATGTAGTAAAACTCTAGGTAAAAGTAGTAAAACTCTAGGTAAAAGTGATAAAACTCTAGGTAAAAGTATAAAACTCTAGTTAAAAATGGTAAAACTCAAGGTAAAAGTGATAAAACTCTATATAAAAGTGGTAAA
>NC_056515.1:6760981-6762006 GCF_014905685.2 Nematolebias whitei
AAAGTGATAAAACTCTATATAAAAGTGGTAAAACTCTAGGTAAAAGTGGTAAAACTCTAGATAAAAGTAGTAAAACTCTAGGAAAAGTAGTAAAACTCTAGGTAAAATTGTAAAACTCTGGGTAAAAGTAGTAAAACTAGTTAAAATTGTAAAACTCTAGGTAAAATTGTAAAACTCTAGGTAAAAGTAGTAAAACTAGTTAAAATTGTAAAACTCTAGGTAAAAGTAGTAAAACTAGTTAAAATTGTAAAACTCTAGGTAAAAGTGGTAAATCTCTAGTTAAAATTGTAAAACTCTAGTTAAAATTGTAAAACTCTAGGGAAAAGTGGTAAAACTCTAGTTAAAATTATAAAACTCTAGGTAAAAGCAGTAAAACTGTAGGTAAAAGTAGTAAAAGTCTAGGTGGAAGTTGTAAAACTCTACGTAAACATGGTAAAGCGCTAGGTAAAAGTGGTAAAACTCTAGTTAAAATTGTAAAACTCTAGGTAAAAGTGGTAAAACTCTAGTTAAAATTCTAAAAAAGTTAAATCTGGTCCTCTGGACATTCAAAAAAACAAAACAAAGCAAATCAACAAAAAATGTAGAAACGTTTCGTCTCTCATCCAAGAGACTTCCTCAGTCTGAGGTGCTGTTTTCAGCTCAGTCTCTTAAATAGCACCTTCTTAGAGTGGATCAACCAGTTTGCTGCTGACAACCAAAACCAGCTGATCACATGCTCAAGAAGGACCATCAGCCTAACAATGGATCATTAGCACACTGATGGCTGTTTACTATTCACAGGGGGCTGAGTGATACTAGCAATCACAGCATTGTAAGAGGGGGACAGTTGAACCCGGAGGCCTCCACCCCTGTTTAATGATGGACGATTTCTTTTCACAAAGATGGCCTCCTTTACTCCTCTCTCAAACCATCGTTCCTCTCTGTCCAGGATGTGAACATCTTCATCCCTGAAAGAGTGACCGCTGGCCTGGAGATGAGTGTAGACCGCAGAGTCCTGGCCTGATGATGTTGATCTTCTGTGCTGG
>NC_056515.1:6762106-6770441 GCF_014905685.2 Nematolebias whitei
TATGTGTGTGTGTGTGTGTGTGTGTGTGTGTGTACAGTATATATAATTATATATCTTATTCATATATACCTGACCATCACAGCAGACCTGGTCAAGTGGAGGATGATTTAAAAAAAGCCTAGATCCCACCAGCTCATAAGAAATATCGGGAAGTCTTGTCTTTAAGTATAACAACAACCATCTTAACAAGTGGCGTCCAAACTATAAAATTAATTTACTTATTTTCGTATTTAAACTCTCAACAACAACATTATCAATATTTTAGAGAAAGGACTAAAGTTGATTAATTTTGGTGGAGGAGTTCTAAATTGTTGTAGATAAAAAACTTCTTAAAATATTTATTTGATTTATTGGGTCTATTGTATTTTTTTGTTTTTCTGCACTTGAAAGATTAATTTTAGTCTATTCTCAGAAACAAGAGTAAAATGAGGAACTTTATTTTAAAAGGGGCTTGATCTGTACTAGAGTTGCATTCGGGCCCAAAAGATCCGACCCGGCCCGGCCCCAGCCCATAGCCATCACTTCCGAACACCACAGAATTAACAATAATTACAGGTCCGAACCCGAATAAAACACCCGACATTTTAAATTAAGCTTTGACTGCTTGTGTAGTCATTAATGGTCGTGGACGTGCACGGCTGAGTAAAGGGGCAGAAGTCACTCAAGGTTTGTGGTGAATTGTACCAGGAAATGGGAAAAAAAAAGATGAATTGTTGCCAGATGTCTGTTTTGTACTTAATATTGCTCATCTTGGGAATATTTTTTTCATCTGTTTTGTTGTTAAATCAAAATATATAAATAAAAAGTCTCACCACAAAATTTACAGGATGTGTACACCAACCTCTTCAAGCCCGCAGGCCAAACTTCTCATTATTAAATTGCAGTTGTGGGCCGCACAGAATCACTCCACGGCCACAATGGACCCGCGGGCCGGAGTTTGGACACCCTGGTGTCAGAGATTCATCCTTTAGTTGATCATTGGCTGCAGTCATTTTCAGAAACCTCCTTGATGGAGCTGAAATACTCTTTGTTTCTGTTAAACTGTGATCTTTGCAGTTTTATTTTACTAAACTAATGGAAACACACTGTAGGTTTATGTAAGAACCACATTACAGGACCGTTTAACAATGACAGCTGACACCAGCCAAAGAAATGTGAGCAAACTGTTTTCATGACACGTCACTAACGAAGTGTGTCAAATTTAAATTCATTGAATCAACACAACTCTGCGTTAAGGCACCTTTTTATGAACAAATGATTAAACACAAACATTTCTCTCAAAGCTCTATATAAACGCTGAGAAGGCCTGGAGGTGTAAAGAAATAAGCTGAACTGGGACAATGCACAGAAATGCCCAGACTTGGACCATCGGTTCTGACCCGTTTCTCTCCTGCAGGTACGATGAGTCGGAGAGGAGCTGGAATGGGATTCTGCGTGAGATTTGCTACGCTGAGGGCTCCACCATCCTCCCCGTGCGTCTCAACACCCTCCGTCTCACCAAGTTATAACAAACTGAGCTCACTTCATGTTGAACCGTCTGCACTGAAGTCAGTCAGGGAACTGAGCCCAAAACCAGCTCCGGGTCCAGAACGAGTCGATGCAACATCTGAAGTTGGACTCAACACAGCGAGAAGAAAAATGTTTTAATCCATAAGAGATGGTTTTATTTTAGTGTTTCCCATAGGGGGAGACAGACACAAGCAAATGATGTAACCCCCCTGCTGGGTGCAGGCTCTTTGTGTACAGCTGCATGTGAACAAAAAGCACAGTGCAAATATTTATATTCACCTCCATTTGTTCAAGCACGTCTTTGTCTGACTTCACGTACCGAACACAACTACATATTTCTGAAAAGAGCAGAAAGAAAACGACAACTTAAGACAGACACGATGCAAAAAGCACAACTTAAATGTAAACACTGACTTCTAGTCGACACCTGAGAACCAAAAATAAAACTTTATGAAGATTTACAGCAGAACTTTGTACACAAGTCTGTGTGACATTTAGCTTGAGGTACTTTTAATTTTTATTGATAGTATTACACACATTAGTATAACAAGGACTGAACAGAAAAAAAAAAACAAAACATAAACCCACGAGACCTAATGTGACCCCCTCACCACCTTTAGGGACACAATCAATGTTTGGACCTGATTTAGAATCAACGATTCAGCTCGAAGAACTATATTTAATAAAAAGATGAAGCATCGGCGCAGTTGGTAGAGCTGCTGCCTCTCAGCGAGCAGGTCCTTGGTTCAAACCCCGGTCCAGGGGCCTCTCTGGGTGGAGTTTGCGTGTTCTCTCCGTGGGTTTTCTCCAGGTACTCCAGTTTGCTCCCACAGACTAAAAACATGCATGTTAGGCTGATTGGTAACTCTAATTGTCTCTAGGTGAGAGAGAGAGAGAGAGAGAGAGAGTGAATGGTTGTTTGTCTCGTTTGTCTCTATGTGTCCCTGTGATGGACTGGAGACCTGTCCAGGGTGTCCCCCACCTCTTGCACAGTGACTGCTGGATACAGGCACCAGTGACCCCCAGGACCCAAAAGGGAAGAAGCGGGTAAAGATAATGGATGGATGGATGGACAAAGCATCTGCGGCCGTCGGCGTGTCCGGAGAGCTCATAATAACCTCTATTGATAACGTTGTGTTCATAAATGGCAAAGGGAACACGAACTAAATTCTCTAGATGCTTGAAATCTTGACGTAAAACCACAAACATCAACCTAAATAAACTGAAGAGAAGGTTGGAGTTCATCCCCTGGGAACCATGAACGGTGGCTGTGTACAGTTTTCGTATGTGAGTGAACATATCCCCTGCTTGTGGCGAAACAACAGAAACATTAAACCATAAATACAATCAAATAAACCATCCCTGCGCTCTAGTTGCTGTTTTTATTTACAGTGTTTGTTTATGTGACGAGAAGCATCTGGTCCATTCGTTGTGAGACTAAAAGCCTCCGAGCTGAAATTCACGAGCCGAAGCTTTGGTCTCTCCTCTGGAATGTTATCCGGCAATAATTCAGCAAAGTATAAAAGTGTCAGAGACAGGATAGGAACATCCCGTCCGTTGGTTACAATAGACTGCTCCTCAGTGACTACTGCTCAGAACGGCCTGACTCTGTCCCCGCGCAGCGTGGACCATCAGGCCACGGGGTCAAATGGATGGCTCTGGCCTTATCCATCTTTTTCTTAGTGTCAAACTGAGACTCACGTCTTTCTGTCTGTTCGTATGTTCAGGTCGACTCAGCGTACGGTTTCAGGGAGACTCCTCCGCTTGCGTCTATGACTGAGTTCACTTCTTCTTCAATCAGTAAGTGTTGTCACGGCTTCATGACCTGCTCTGGCAAGAAACCCACAGAGCACCTGTCAGTCTTCACAGCCGATGTATGAAATGACAACAGATTCAATCGGCGTTGGTATTTACACATCTGCACCCAGCGTCCACCGCAGCGCACAGGAGCCGTGCACTCGTTACACGTGGATGGAAGCAGCAGGTGAGTCATTCTGCCAACAGGTTCAGATCGCAGAGAGGTGCTCCTGACAGCCAGAAGCCCGTCGTGTTGTGGGGCTGCACTTGGTCAACATGGTGATCTGGGTGCTGAAGTTGTTGCCGTTACTGCCGATGGACGGCTGCTGGTACTTAGTGTCAGCGCCCAGGAACCTTTGCAGCATCCATCGGCGCCACTTACGCTTCACCTCGGACTGCACCTGCAGGAACAGGGAGCGGCATGTAAAAGGGCACGGGTGAGGAGGAAACACATGGAAAGGACAGCAAACATCTTGAAGAGCGGCGCTCTGTTTGAATTTACTCACCTCTCCGTTCAGGAAGCAGTACAAGACTGCAACAACAAAACCCTGCAGGAGATACGAGCAGTCAGAAGAAGAGCTGGACAGAAAGCTGCAGATAGCACAGCTGGGGAAATGCTCTGAATAGTTCTCTATGAATAATGACGGTAAGATTATGACCAACTTCAGGCTCAGACAGGCGGTCCATCATGTGCACGTCTGGGACTTGTTCCCAGGAGAAATTACTCCGAGCCAAAATGGTTAAAAACTGAAAATACTTTCCACTGTTAGGTTTCCATTTTTGCACTTTGCTCTCAGCTTTTAGTTGAATGCTCTGAAAATGAGCCAAGATAAAAGCATTAAAACACTGGATGCAGCACGCCGAGCTGGTCCTGTTTTCTTTTGCTTTCGTCTAAAAACTTTCTATATATTCTGTTATTTTAACTATTCATATATCAGAACCTTCATTCAGGAGATGATGCTGACTCTTCGTTAAACTTCTAAACTTTTCTAAATATTTAACTTTATTTATAAATATTTTCCATACACTAATTTCCTGCTTCATAAAAACATGATTCTCTTTCAAATCTGCTTCAGCTACTCGCTCATTTTTTTTATCTTTAGTATTACTTTAGTTTACTTTTAGCAAGCCTTTTTCTACTTTTTCCACTTTCAGCTACTTTTGCTATTTTAGCTTTTAGCTAACATTTTCTAAATTTTAGCTACCGTTCTATGTTTAGCCTTTCAAAGTTTGTTGCTATATTTAGCTTTAAAATACTGTCTTTAGCTTTTTGATAAGCTAGCCTTTGGATACTTTTAACTTTGAGCTAGCATGTGGCTTTTAGCTTTTAGTTAGCTATTTGTTACTTTAAACTTTTTACAAGCCTTTTGGTTCGTTTAGCTTTTAACTAACCTATTTCTATTTTAAGCTTGCTTCTGTTATTTCTATTTAGTTTTTTACTGCTTTAAGCTAGTGGTTTGCTACTTAAGCTAAAAATGTTTCAAATGGCTAAAAGATTTTACTACTTTTACCAAGAGTTTTACTATTTTTAGCTAGTTTTACCATTTTTACCTAGAGCTTTACCACTTTTACCTAGAGTTTTACAATTTTAACTAGATATCCTGATGCATGCTCAATAATCCAGGTAGAAAAATCTAAAAAAAGTTAAATCTGGTCTTCTGGACGTTCAAAAAACAAAACAAAGCAAAACAACAAAAAATGTAGAAACGTTTCATCTTTCATCCAAAAGACTTCCTCAGTGCTGTATTCAGTTCAGTCTTATAAATAGCACCTTCTCAGAGTGGATCAACCAGTTTTGCTGCTGACAACCAAAACCAGCTGCTCAAATGGTCAAGAAGGCCCATGAGCCTAACAATGGATCATTAGCACACTGATGACGATTTACTATTCACAGAGGGCTGAGTGATACTAGCAATAACAGCATTGTAAGAGGGGGACAGTTGAACACGGAGGCCTCCACCCCTGTTTAATGATGGACAATTTATTTTCACAAAAATTGCCTCCTTTACTCCTCTCTCAAACCATCGTTCCTCTCCATCCAGGATATGAACATCTTCATCCCCTGAAAGAGTGACCGCTGGCCTGGAGATGAGTGTAGACCGCGGAGTCCTGGCCTGATATTGTTGATTTTTTTGTGTTGGGCCATCCTATTGGCCAGTGGCTGTTTAGTTTCCCCGATGTAAGACAGATCACAGCCCCCCTGACACTGAACAGCATACACAACATTACTCTGTTTGTGCCGGGGAACTGGATCTTTGGGGTGAACCAGTCTTTGCCGTAATGTATTTTGGGGTTTAAAAGCCACTGGGACGTTGTTTTTAGAAAACAAACGTCTCAGTTTCTCTGATAGTCCCTCAACATACGAAATGACCACTGGTCTGGGTCTGGGTTCCTCCTTTTCACCTGATGGCTGACTGGAGTCCTGTTTGGGTTTCTTCTCTGCTTTCAGGAAGGCCAAGTTAGAATATTCACATTGCTCTAGAGCCTGTCTTGTGTGGGATTTCTCCTTCTGCCTGGCTCCTGAGTTAGTGTGGACACTGTCTGCTCTGTGGTACAGAGTCCTGATGACTCCTAACTTGTGATCCAAAGGGTGATGGGAGTCAAACTGCAATTACTGGTCTGTGTGGGTGGGTTTGCGGTACACCTCAGTTTGCAAATGTCCTCTATCAGAGAATGAGACCTCACAGTCCAAGAAAGCCAACCTGCCATTTTTACATCTTCTCGTGTGAACTAGATGTATTTATCCACAGAGTTGGTGTGGTCAGTAAAATGTTGGACTTCCTGAGATTTACTTTTAACCCAGGTGTCATCAACATACCTGAACCAATGACTTGGTGGGGTCCCTGAAAAGGACGTCAAGGCTCTCTTTTCTACCTCCTCCATGTACAGGTTAGCCACATCAGGAGAAACTGGAGACCCCATAGCACACCCATGTTTCGGCCTATAATATTGCTCTCCATATGTGAAGTAGGTTGACTGCAGGCACATTTTCAAGAGTTGACACAGTTGCTCTGTGGAAAGCGTGGTCCTACTGCTCAGAGTGGTGTCTAATTTTAATCTTAAACTGACCACCTCTACTGCATCATCAACAGGAATACATGTAAAGAGTGATGTGACATCAAAAGAGACCTCATCTTATCCACAAAGTCCATGGCATTCTGTATGTCATGTTCTGAGCTGCCAACTAATGGGATGAGTACAGACGCCAGATATTTGGAAACATTGTAAGTGACAGAGTTTATCATGCTAACAATTGGTCTTAAAAGGTACTGTAATGATTAAGGTTGGATCAGAACCACAAGAATCCAGAACATTTTAAAAAGTTTATTAAATAAACGAAGAGCTGCCACACACGGCTGGTGTTGGAAGACAAGGAGCAGGAGCTGGACCTTGTAAGTCTCAGTGGGCCGGAGGCAGAGCGCTGAACAGCGCTGAGAAGTCACCGAGGGGCAGTGTGCATCGGTGGTCTTGGGTGGGTGATCCAGAGGCAGAGTCATGGGGAGAAACAAGGTTGGCAACAGGATCTGATAAAGGCAACAGTACCAAGAGAGCAAGGCAAAACTCAGAGTCCAAAAACAAGCAGGTAAAGGCAGCAAAAAGGCAGATGAGCAGAAGTACAAAAGGGCAAGACAAAAATCAGAGGTCGAGGGGCAGGCAGGAGACTGTGAACAGGATCAGGATACAAGACAGAAACGCTGGAAGACTACTCACCAAAGGCTTTCGATATTCTGGCACCAGACTTCTTCTTCTTCTTTTTCTTTTTTTATGGCAGTTGGCAAGCAACGTTTAGATGTGCATTACTGCCATCTACTGGAATGGAGTGTGGATCGGGATGCTAAATAAATACTATACAGGTTTTTAACAATAAATAAATAAATAATAATAATAATAATTATTATAATTAACGAAAGAAAATAATAATAAAATAAGGAAAAAAAATACTATATTCTTTCGGTTATTTCCGTCTTCCTAAGGTACTTTAACAAAAAAACTATATATTCAGAAGTGGGAAGTTTATCCAAAAGATCCTGTATATTCAACTGTAGTTTGTTGTCCTGTAGTCTACGTGCCAGTTCTGTCTCTTCTTGAAAACAAAAGTCACATTTTCCTGTAGGATGTTTTCCCATTTTAAACAATGTACTGTTTAATCTTGAATGACCAAAACGTAATCTGGATATGACTGTTTCCTCCTTTCTATTTCGTCCTGTTCTCCTCATTACACCAACTTTCCTTTGAATGTTATAAAGCCACCTGCCAGTTCTTTCTTCTTCCCATTGTTTCTGCCATCTTTCCTTGACCTTTTGTTTAATAACTGATTTGATTTCTCCTTTACTGAATGATACCAATATATCAATGTAAGTATTTGTTGTTGCTTGTTTTGCATATTTATCTGCCAACTCATTTCCTTTTATTCCTATATGTGATGGTATCCATATAAATGTAATTAATAAACCCATCGCTTGAATTCTATAAATTAATAATTGAATTTCTAATAAAAGGTCAGGCCTGCTGTCTGAATGATTATTTTTCAATGAATATAATGAAGAACTTGAATCAGAACATATTGCACTCCTTAATGGATGAACTTCCTCAATCCATCCCAGAGCTAAAATGATTCCCATCATCTCTCCTGTGTAGATTGAGACTCCATCAGTAATTCTTTTACCTGTTTTGAAACTGAATTCTGGAACAATGAATGAAAACCCGTTACTGTTATTTGAATTTTTTGATGCATCTGTATAAATTTTGACATATCTGTACTACTTACTATCTAAATATGCTTGTATTAAATGAGAATCTGAAATGTTTTCTTTTTTACGATTTTCCAACAAAGTGAGATCAACATCATTATTAGTTAAAAGAGATAGGTGAACTGGAGACTGAGGAACTGTTTGACTAATATTTATGTGGGATATATCTAAATCTTTTATAATGTTTTCTAAAGTCCATCCAAATGAATTTAATTTCTTTTTCTCTTTTTCCCAGCTAGGTTTTAAAATCTCTTGACATGGATGATTTTCATTATGAC
>NC_056515.1:6770541-6774181 GCF_014905685.2 Nematolebias whitei
TTCTTGACTCGGTACCAGGTTATCTGGGAGTCCTCCCAGAACTGGAATGCCTAGTTCAAAATCATGAAAATCAGGTTCTGAGTGTTCAGCTTGTGATGACTCATCATCGTTTGTGTGTGAGTTTACCCCCCCTTCGTCCGATGAGGGGTTGTTGGAGGCAACAACAGCAATGTCTTGGTGTGTTCCACCGACATCTGTAAAGTTGTCATTCGCGCCTTCAGATTTAGTAGCGATCACCTCACTACACAGTGTTCCAGGTTGGATTCCCATTTCAGCGTTTTTCAAAGTTTCTAAAAACCTTTGTAGTTTCTCTGTCTCTTCCGAGCTCAGAGGTGTAGGGCATTGTATCTGGAACTTTTGTGATTTTATCGCCTCGGTTCGTTTCGTCCGAGGTGGGGGAGGGTTAGGTACGTCTTTTGGGGGTTCCTCTTCGGACTTCCCCTGATAATATGGGTCCTCTTGGATCCCATATCTTTGCGTCCTACGCACACCCCATTTACGATAATCATGTTCATCCTCTGAAAGAGGAGCTTTTTTGTCCCAGCGTGCACCTTCATGACGCGGTTTGTTAGTTTGAAAATACTGCTTTTTCTCGCCTGTTTTAGGAGGAGGAGGCGATGCACGCCGTCCTTCCATTTCTAGGAAGTGGGGTTTAACCTTTATACCTGGAAACACCTCTATGGGCGTCTTAGCATGAGAACATGCCTCAAACACATTCACAGCACACTGTTTAATCTCATTGATGGATTTTTCTCTGAAATTTGCCATCATTTGTACTGACATGCGTATGTCAGTGTGGAGATTTTTGCTGAAAACATATTTAAAACCTTCTTCTTCCTCCATTCCGGTTTCATTTCTGTCACCAAAATAAGCTTGGAAGATTCTTTTGTAATAGATCTTTGGATGTTCATTCTTGCCCTGCGTGACCTTGTCAGCGGCTGGGAAACCAGCAGGTCTCGTGCAGGGGTCATACTCTCTGATCAAAGCTTCACACAGAAGGTTGTAATCCCTTCTCGTTGCATCAGGTAGACGCTCGATGAAGGTGAACACCTCTCTGTCCGAAGTGAGCCTTATCAGACGGATTTTATCCAAAACCGTAGCATTAGGATAACCATTCAATCTGAATTCAATGTCTTTCAGGTACGCTTTTGTTCCAGTTGAACCCATCGGTCCAGGTACAAAGTGTTGTACATATTTTGAGAGTTTTAGCAGAACATATATTGGAAGAGGAAGTTTCCATGCACTCTGTTGCATGTTTGGTGGAGGAGACCTGTTCAGGTCTGTTCCTACCACTTTAGGTGAGGGTGGATTAAGAGCAGGAGGTGCAACAACATCTTTCTGAGGTAGTTGTGGGTGACCTGGACTCTGTCCACGATCTTCTCTGAGTTCCACATGAACTCGCCCCACGTCAGAACTTTTATTTGTTGCTGTGGCTAGTTTCTCCTCACAAGCTTTTAAGCGTTCCTGTGATGTTTGACATTCACTTTGTAAACGCATATATTGTTCGAGTAACATCTCTCTATCCACTCTGCGTTTGTGCAGATCCTTTTTAAGCACATCTATCTCAGTTTTGCAGCGGGAAACTTGTGACACTGTCACGACGTGATCCCATCTTAATGCAAAGTATTCACTGGACAACAGCTCTTTAGCATCCCTGGCTTCAGATAGTGATACATTAAGTAACTGTATTTTGCTGTTCAGTGAATCAATTTCTGCACGTGCATCTTGCTGTGATTGAAACATCTGTTCAAAATGTTTTGTTGTGAGGATCTCGTGTTCACTTTTAAATCAAAGGAAGTGTTCTTAAATTTCCTTAACCACCTCTTTTTCACTGTTTAACCTTATTGCAAGGTAATCAGCTTTCTCAACCACTGAATAGAATGATTCTTTCAGCAACATTGCCATTTTAGCCAGCTTTTCATAGCTTGACCTTGTAATTTCTGTAGAGGTCACACTCTCTGCAACCTCCTTCAGATTGTCCACTAACTCTTTTGGGTTCATGCTGTCCGCCTGTTTGCCATATGGATGTAAGGATCCTGTCAGCAGCTTCAACGCTTTCTCTAAACAGTCCTTCATCTCATAAGGATCAAAATCTTTTTCTATCACACCTGTCATGGTCATTCACTGTGTAGCACTTTATCTGGTTAAAACAGTTGCCAGCTTCAGATTATTTTACAGGTAAATATTTGTATTCAAGTGTCATTGAGTTTCACACTATTTTAAGCTCTGGGTTTACACAAAAGTACTGTTATAAGTCAACTTATTCAGAGGAACGGGCACCTGTTTCGTAGGTTTTACCCCAATTCATGAATATTTAAGTAAATGCTTC
Source organism: Nematolebias whitei (assembly GCF_014905685.2). Lineage (NCBI taxonomy): Eukaryota > Metazoa > Chordata > Actinopteri > Cyprinodontiformes > Rivulidae > Nematolebias > Nematolebias whitei. The sequence continues at coordinate 6,772,871 of NC_056515.1, forward strand.
TCTGCAGTGTTACTTTTTAATGTGCTTATTTTTTAACAGATACTAGATTACCAAGCTTCTCAGTGTTTTTTACTCTAAAGCACTGAATTTTTATAAACCTGCAATTTTTCTAAAAAGTCTCACAGCAACATCAGTTTAAAAATGCTTTTTAAACCGTTCTATTCCAGAAATTCGCTATTTTAACAGTTACTCATCAACCCAGGTTGGGTGAAAAGAGAAAAGAAAATTGATTTTATGAGGAGCTGTCAGTCCCTTGTCAGGAAAACTATTATACTCCTCTTCTCCTGCCATTATCTGCTATTTAAAAATTAAATAAGAAGATGTAATTGTTTTAGGTGGTAAAATAAAATCAGAAAAGTCTCTTTTTCCTGATATATTTACTCTTATTTAATGATCTAGCAATTAAACGTGCATTATCTTTCCAGCAAATGAGTAAACTTTATCTACTCTGTGAATATCTGTATCTGTATCTTTTAAAAAGTTTCTAATTTTTTATTTTGCACCTCTGTCATGAGGAATTACCAGTGAATAAAAAGTTTTTGGTAAATGCCTGCTGCATAAATACCTTAATCACTTTTTAAATGCAAGATAACAGTGATAATTCAGCTTGAGGAACGTTTATTAACTCAAAATTCGTCTTACAGAAAATAAACACGTTTAATTTCACTCAAAATAACCTAAAAACGAAGTGAAACTGTGATATCAAGTTTCCACAGGAGGGGGCAGTGTTAGCTTTCTACCAGCAGGAGCCTATGACGACTTCCTGTGGACGTTCTGTTGACATCCTGTCGTTAGCCGCTTAGCTTAAAATTAGCTTCGGCTAAACTCGGTTAAAATCAACATTTCTGAACGGATTTCAAGCTAAAACGTGGCGTTGTTTAAACAAGCACGACTTTTTTGCATGAACATGAGTTTTTAGGGACATGTGGCAAATTTTATTTAGTGATTTTAAGCACAGAGAAGGCTTTGGTGCAACCGAGCTTTACAATCTGACATCAGAGGAAGTGACGCGACACGTCACTCATCCGGTCGTTAGCTGTTAGCTTAAAATTAGCATCGGCTAGCGTGGTCCAAAAACACCATTTAATGACGGATTTCAAACTGAAACGTGGCAAAGTTTCAGCGATTAGGCTTCAAAGAAACGGAGCAGCGGATCAGAATGCAACTTTAAAGCGTTTTTCAACTTTAAAAAGCAGATTGAAATTCCCTAAGAAGACGAGCTTCATTTCTGGGTCACGTGACTGAATCTACCAATGACAGCGTTGGGGTGGGCTTTACGACCTGACACGTCAGAGGAAGTGACGACAGACA
>NC_056515.1:6774281-6775955 GCF_014905685.2 Nematolebias whitei
CAGCTTCAGTTCAGTGATGGAGGGTCTCAGGACCTGTACCAGGTTGATGATGGCGTCTCCCACTGCATCGCCTCCTTGTGCCACATCTGGAAGATGTTGTTCAGCGAGAGCTGCCAGGTCGTTCACCGGCCATGATCTGAAAACAAGCTGAGGACCTGCAGGACCACCCACCTCTATCATTGGGAAGTTGCCTTGGCTGAGATTGGAAACCATCGAGGTGCTGGTTTGGCTGGAGTTGGAAACCTCATCGCTTTTTATTGTTGTCTTGGGTCGTTTTTGTTGTAACTGTAGGTCGTGCATTTCTTTTTCTAATTGTTCTTGTTCCCTTAATAGGGCTTTTTGTCGTGCCCTTTGTTTTGCTGTGAGCACAGTGCTACTGATTTTTAAAGCAGGAGAGAGTGTTGATGGTGATGATGCTGCGCTGGATGCTGTGTCACCGATTGTGTCATCAAAGTCATCTGCTCCAGTGCCTCCTGTTGCCTCACTAATTTCCCCTCCTCCTGCAGCACCTCCCACATCTCCTCCTCCTGCATGTAGGGGGAGCTGTGCTGGGGGTGGGTTCAGGAGGGGCCCAGGATAATCATCGTCCGACGTGATGGCCCACACTGGTTTCAGGCTGGAAAGCGTCTCTCTTTGTATAGGGGTGTATGGAGGAGGATTAGTGACTTCTGTGAGGGAGGGTTACAGCTGAGCTGAGGGAGCGGTTGGATGAGCCGGTCTGGCGTCTCCGGTGTGTGTGTCAGGAGGAGACAGTGAGAGAGAAGGAGAAGACAAAGATTTTTCTTTGTTAGTGACTTTTCCTTTCATATTATTTGTACAGATATTTTGTTTTTTGTGAAGTTGTTGAAGTCTATTTACCTGTTGTGACATCTGCATGATTCTGGAATTGGTTTTACCTGCCTGGTTCCTGGACTCATTCTTCCACATTCTAAAAACTTGTTCATGATTATGCATAGCTTCAAGCTGTGACTTTGGTATTTTATTCTGGCTCATCATCTTCTGTTTTTGATTTTGCAGCTGTAATTCTAATCTGGCTATTGTAAGGATGTTACTTTTCTGTGGCCCGGTGTGTCTGTTTCCCTCGTGCTCCTCATTAGTTCCATTGTTGCCACCTGTGTCTCGTCCCAGCTGTTTGTCATCATGTCTCGTCTTCTCCTTGTATTTAAGTCTCCCTATTCTGTCTTGTCCTTTGTCGGGTCGTCTTCGTTGGGTACGCTTCCTTGAGTCTCCTGAGTCTCTCTTTGTCTTCCTGGTTCCTCGAGTTCCCCGTGTCTCCTGAGTTCCCCGTGCCTCCTTCCTTGTTTATGTAAGTTTTGCTGCCCCATCAGCATATTTATTTTGTACTTTTTATTTATCATTAAAAACCTATTTTTGTATATCTGCCGAGTTGAGTCCCTGTTCTGCACTCTGGGTTCGCTCCGACCACAAACCCTAACAGCTATGTGTCCAGGTTCAAAAGATCCGTGCTGTGGAAAACTGAATTTTCTATGCCACTGAGGGACCAACACAACACAGGATTCTCCATGTAATCGTTTCATGTGATCAATAACAGGTCCATAAGGAATATATTCTTCTGTTTTAGTGTGTGTTGAACCCATTTTAATCTATCTATATATATATATATATATATATATATATATATATATATATATATATATGTATATAGATATGTGT
>NC_056515.1:6776055-6776999 GCF_014905685.2 Nematolebias whitei
ATATGTATATAGATATGTGAAAAGTAATAAATGGAAAATAAAAAGAACGTAATAAGTGGAAAGTAAAGGTGAAGAAAAGAGGAAAAAAAAAAAAAAATAATAAACTAATAAATGAAAGCTACAACAAAAAAAACCCCGTGTGTTCTGAGCGCTCCTTACTTCATCACAATATTAGAAAACAATCCTCCTTCTTTCTCCGCACAACACACGGTAAACCTTTCAAAACCTTCTTTTTTAAACAACACAAGAAATGTCCTCAGACGCCGCTGAGACATATAATTCATGAATTAAACTGTACCAGAATGCCACTGGCTCAGCTTTGTCAGATCGCCGCTGACGTTGGTTTGAACGGACGCCGCCGTATTTTCAAACCGAAAGTAAAAACTTGTACCGGACGCCGCCGATATGTTTCAATTCTCTTATGGAGAATCTACCCTAAATCGGTTTTCTTAAGGAAAACTTACCCTATTTATGCATAATTAAATTATTTTTACCTTTTAAACGTGGGTGTGTGTCTGCCTGTCTTCCTCCGGTTCGGGTCCTGCCGGGTCGATCCGCCCCAGGCAAAACCAGACGCTCCATCTCTCTGAATCCGGGTTGGAGGTTCTGGAGGTGGTGATCAGCCCCCGTCCTGGTCTCGCCGTGGCGGACAGAAGCCCAGAGGACCTTGCTCGCAGCGCCAAATTGTGAAAGCTTAAAAAATAGACTTTAAAGAGCGTAGAAGTCTAAAATTCAGCTGAAGACAGGGACACCTTTTAAAATCAAGCGCAGATTTATTTCTTTGTTGCAAAGGAGAACCCGTTCTCACCAGGAGTCTTAACGCAGACTTGACCTAGTCAGAAGGAAGTTCTGAATGAAAAAAGGAAAGATGTACACTTTTATACTTTTGTACAGCATACGAACATTCTGAAGGTAATACATCATTATAAGAAAAGAAAAGAAAA